>NC_089594.1:3431585-3584592 GCF_019320115.1 Miscanthus floridulus
CCAATTATATTTGATTCATAAAACCAAGATAAAACTAATCTTATTTTATTTAGAAAAGATAGAAGTGGAAAACTTAAGTTGCTTTTAATTGGAAAACCAATTGCATATAGATTATCAATTTATCATTTTATCTAAAAGCATAAAATAGACTAGATGATGTTACTATCACGTAGATTATGTCATTACGAATCCAACGCATCTTGAACGGGTCTCATTAGAGCTAAAACATACAAACTATGTCTAAAACTGGCTTCTAGGGACCTATCTGCGAAGAACCAGGGGATGGATTGCGATTAAACATAGCCACTGAGGGCTAACTCACAAAATAGAGGAGGCTAGGATGGCGGGTTCTATATTGGAAAAACTTAGGGCATAAAATAGAAGAAAATAGACCTCTTTGTAATTACTTTTGAATAGATGTGGACTGCGGGTTCAATAATAAAAAACCCAAGGGGCTCTTTAGCAAATATAATAGGCAAAGGGGTAGGAAGTGATCTGATCCATTGGATGGGATCTGGACAGCCCGGATTAGGAGCTGGGAAGGGCAGAGAGAGCGCAGTGGCCAGAATAGGAGCCGACGTGGTGGTTCTCCTTGGGTGGCGGTGAGAAACTTGCCGGCGGGACAGGTTAAGGGCCTACGAGCCATGGTTTGCCTCGGGGAAAGCTCAGGGAGCAAGAGGGGAAGACGGCAAACTCTATGGAGGGATCTGAGGAGGTCGCGACGGCACCAAGGAAGATGGCTCGAGCTCACCGGCAAGACTTCGGCGATGGCGTGAACGCGGCAGAGAGCAAGAGAGAGGGCAAGGCGGGACTCACGGCATCCTTACCTCACGAAGATGCTCGGCAACATGGTCGCAGAGGTGGAGAAGCCGTGGAGCGACAAGCATGATGGCGGCGGTGACACTAGGGTTGCAGTGGTGGCGCTGTGGCTCGATTGATGCGGCGGCTCACGTCTAGGGCTTGATGAGGAGGCGGTGGGTGTAGGGGCACTATTTATGGAACATGACGGCTTGCGATGCACACAAAATCAGTGGATTATAGCCTAGCATAGGACACTAGTTTGGAACAGAGTCCGTGTTGGACACAAGCTAGAGGAAGGGGATAACACCGACTGATGGGCCTGACTCATCAGCAAGATAGGAAGCGGGCCCTAGTTGGCAACCAGACGGAGAGAGGGGGCGACTACGCTAGCTTCGCTGGTTGCTAAGCTTTGGCCTGTGTCGCGGGCCATGTGAGGGGGAAAGAAGGGAGGCTGGCCACGGCGTCCTAGCTCGAGCAGGAAAGGAGCGAGTCTGTGCCTTGCTGGGCTTGTGGCTAAGAAAAAAATAGAGAGAGGGAGGTGGGCTGCGGTGGAGAGCAGGTCGGCTAGGCCAAAAGGGAGGGGAAAGAAGGAATTTCTTTTTCATTTTCTTTTGTAATTTCCAAAGCAAGTTTTCAAATCCAAATTCAAACTAATTTGAAGTGTGGTTTCAAACTACAATACAAAAATAATATGCAGTAGCATGAATGCATCACTAATGTTTCTACAACTCATGATGAATTCTAATTTCATAAAATTTATTTTTCCTAGGTTTCATGCGCACAAAAAAAAACCAAATTAAATCATTTTAGCTCTATTTTCAAAAGTGCAAATTCTAGGGTGTTACACGGTGCTCTCTCTATGGCTTGTACCCTAGCGGAATCAAGTTCTTCTTGAGCTTGCTTCTAAGATTTCTCTGGTAATCAACTTCTATTTCAAGTAAGCATCTTGTTCATATTGTTCTTTAGATTTGTGACTCTCTTTTGAGTACATTAATCCTTGTAGCTCCTGGGTTAAAGTAGTATTCATAGTGTAAGCGTGGTGCTTAGACTCGGTTACTCATAAATGTACCCTATTTTCCGGATCGGTGATAGTTCATGAGGGTGACTCTTATAACCTCGTTGAATCCTCTGTAGTCCACCTCCTGTTAGTAGGCCTAGCAGGACATTGTTATTATAGGAAACATACTCTGTCTGTGTTTTCTCTAGTAATATCCCCAGAATTAAACAATAGAAGACAAAGCTTATCGAAGTTAGAACTAGAAGACCTTAGTAGTCTCCTCTATGCTCCTATTATTTAGCCTTGATTGTGATGTTGGGATAAGTTAGATTTAGTTATTCTCACACACATTTCCTTGAGTTTGATATAAAACTGGGTACTCCCGGTGAAGTGCTACATCGGTATAATATTTATGCGCTTGTGGATTATTCTGTGTGCATTAATTTATACCAATACAGTACAAAGTTTGTAATGTGATATTTCAAAGTTTTTGAACCTAGCAGTACCAAAGTTTGTAATGTGATAGTTCAAAGTTTATAAATTTTGATGGTAAAGTTTTTAAAGCTAACACTACAAAGTTTATAATGTGATAGTTTAAAGTTTTGAACCTATCAAAGTTTGTAATGTCATAATCCAACGTTTACAAATTCTGAGTGTAAAATTTTGAACCTAGCTATACAAAGTTTATAATGTGATAGTTCAAAGTTTTGAACCCAATGGTACAAAGTTTGTAATGTGGTAGTTCAAAGTTTATAAATTCTGAGTTTAAAGTTCTCAGCCTGGCATTATAAAGCTTTTAATGTGACAGTTCAAAGTTTTGAAACTAGCATTACAAATTTTGTAATTTGATAGTTCAAAGTTTATAAATTCTGATTGTAAAGTTTTGAAGCTAGCAATACAAAGTTTATAGTGACATAGTTTTCAAGATTATATATAAATTCTAAGTGTAAAGTTTTGAAACTAGTAGTACAAAGTTGATATTGTGATAGATCAAAGTATTGAATCTAGCAGCATAAAGTTTATATTGTGGTAGATCAAATTATTGAATCTGGCAGTACAAAGTTTGTAATGTTGTAGGTCAAACTTTTATAAATTCTTTGTGTAAAGTTTTGAAGCCTTGCAGTATAATGTTATAGTTCAAAGTTTTGAAACTAGCAGTACAAAGTTTTGTAATGTCATAGTTTGAAAGTTTGAAAATTTTGAGTGTAAAGTTTTGAACCTGACAGCACAAAGTTTATAATGTTATAGTTCAAATTATTGTACCTAGAAGTATAAAGTTTGTAATGTCATAGTTCAAAGTTTATAAACTATGATTGTATAGTTTTTGAACCTAGAAGTGCAAAGTTTATAATGTGATAGTTCAAAGTTTTTAACCTAGTGTTACAAAGTTTGTAATGTGATAGTTCAGAGTTTATAAATTCTAAGTGTAAAGTTTTAAAACTAGTAGTACAAAGTTTGTAGTGTCATAGTTGAAAGTTTATAAATTCTGAGCGTAAAGTTTTAAACCTTCCAGCACAAAGTTTAAAATGCCATAGTTCAAAGTTTTGTACCTAGACAAGAAGTATAAAGTTTGTAATGTCAAAGTTTAAAGTTTTATAAATTTTGAGTGTAAAGTTTTTAACCTAGCAATGCAAAGTTTATAATGTGATAGTTCAAAGTTTGGACCCTAGCAGCACAAAGTTTTGAACCTAGTATGGAGTTTATAACTTCATGCATTTTTTAATCTATTTACCTTGTCTTGTTCTTTTTTAAGGGTATTAGCGACAACTATTTTGGTACTGAGGAACGGAATCTATATGTGCTTTATATTGGCTTTTTGCAATGATATATATCTCGACAAATAAGATGTACTCATTTTCCTAGTTTTTTAAAACTTCATAACCATTTTTTATTTGTTTCTGTATTGGTTGAATTGTTAATTCCATATAAAATATCATGGAACATAAGATATATAATTTTTGAAAATAGTACTTCTACTTCTATTTGGATGTCAAACCATCCCCCGCCCTTTTTATCTTCCACAAACCCACTATCCTGAAAGAGAAAAAAATAGCTCGTAGAATCTAAATCACTCCATTGGCCCAGAATCTAGACAGGAGAAATGTTAATGGGCCAGCCCACAATCTAGACATGAGAAAGGGGAAAATTACGTTGGGAAAACCATGCTGTTAGGAGGAGGGACGCGCGCTACTATCGCTTCCGGTGCGCGTGCGCTGGGAACCATCGGAGCGCAAGCGCATCGAGGAATAGTCTCGACAGAGGAAGGTCGAGGTTGCGTCAATTTTTTTGGTATATGTATAATTTTTTTCTCCCCATTTTAGAGGTTTTATTCTACCAACACTGCTTTTTCACCATTTCACTAAGGGAACAGAGATACAACTATTTGGCTGTTTTTTAATCTTTTAAACCCAGGTTTCTCATGATGAATTACTTGTCAACATAATAATTCATTTTCCAAACTACATACTATTTTAATTGGATCATACTAGAATACCATATCTTTATTACACTGAAAGTTAAGCTACAATAAGCATTGAAGGGAGTAGTTCATGCATCAATTACATGTCCAAATCATTATGACATCTAAAATCAAATCGTAGAACAATGGAACAGTCGGGAGGGTTCATTTTCAGAATAAGAAAATGTACAACTTCATCAATTTCTAATCTTTCCCATCAACAACAAATAGATAACAACATAGCTCTATCCTTCACTTAAAGGATCACTTTCATGTTGTTGACGGTAGTTAACAACCATTATAAACCGTCAATTAAACTTGTATAAGGGCATAAATGTAATCACCAATGAAGGTTTAGGGGTTTAAACTAATGAGTTCCACGAGCTTTGGTGATTTCATGACTGCAGAAGGATTTATCCAGAAAATAGCTCCCGGGACCACTGTCATACACTTCAAACAAGCAAACCGACGACAACAAGTGATTCAACCCACAAAAACTGCGAAAGACAACTCTAGAAGGTTCCAGAAGACACCACGCCGAGCGTGGGCCAAAAGTCAACCATAGTGGGCCGACCGGCCCACTAGGGAGGCCGTATGGCCTAGTATGGGGCCCACTCGCCCTCTGCCGCCTCGTACTCCTTGCTACGATCTACACCGTTGATTCTAAGGCGGTTTTAGGTTGGTTCATCCAATGGTGGTCGGGAGAGATGACGCGGATCGATGACGTGGCAATTCCTTGCCCCCTGCTCCTCCTAGAGTTCTTGCCCCTTACTCCACCTCGATTCCTTGGCCGCTACTCTACCTCTGGCCTATATATACCAGCCCCTACCTCCCTCCCTCATGAGATCCTGAAACCCTAATTCATATTCTCCCCATGAGGATCAGAGCTAGCTATCAAGAGAAGATTAGTCCTCCATAAGATTTAGTCTTATAAATAGAAATAGTGAGATAGAGAGTGAGGGAAGACTTTGGAGGAGATGTAGGCCTGTCGGTGGTCTCTCTATGGCTTGTACCTTGGCGAATCCAAGTTCTACTTGAGCTTGCCATCCAGATATCTCTGGTAATCAACTTCTGATTCAAGTAAGCATCTTTTTTATATTGTTCTTTAGGTTCACGACTCTTTTGAGTGCTTTATTCCTGCACTAGAGGGAGTAAAGTATTAATCGTAGGTGCAAGCATGGTGCTTAGACTTAGGTTAATCGTGGATGCCCCCTACATTCTGGATCGGTGGTAGATCGCGTGTGTGACATCAGTTCTATATAGCCTGTACTATATAGCATCATTGATCCTTTGTAGTCCACCTCCTGTCTGTAGGCGCATGTGGGACCCGGTTACTAAGGAAAGCATCCTCTGTTGGTGTCTTCCCTTAAGTAATGTCCCCAGTTGAATAGTAGAAGACATAAGCTTATCCAAGTCAGAACTAGAGACCCTTAGTTATCCCCTCTATGCTCGTGTTTATCCTAACCTTGTTGCTACTCCTAGATTAGATTAGACTTTAACCTAATCATTACCCCCTTGTTAAGTTAGACTGTAGTTAGTCTCACACGTTTCCCTGTGAATACGATACTTGGAATACATCCGGGTGAAAGCTACAGCGGTATCCATGCGCTTGCGGATTTATCTATATGCGTTAAATATACCAACAAGCTTTCTGGCGCCGTTGGGGAAACGGTTGCTGAATTAACTACAAGCCTAGATTAACCTTTTATCTTTTACTTTTTCATTTAGCATGGATTCCACTCCTATTTATCAATATGCAAAACCCACAAGAGCGAGCTTTGGACCACCAAAATCCTTAGAGCCTATCCTATCACTGGTTACAAGCTGTGCCCATGTCTTATAAAATTGATTCGGGATAAATCCTTCTCGGGAGAAGGCGATGAAAACCCATACTCACACCTACGAGAATTTGAGCAGATCTGTGCATGCTTGCGTATCGCTGACATGTCTGACAAGACCTTAAGATGGAAGTTATTTCCGTTCTCTTTGATAGAAAATGCTAAAACATGGTATAGTCAAACCATAGGAAGTATGAAAGGAGATTGGGAAACGTTATGCTCTAGATTTTTTTACGTTTCATTCCCATCTCTAAAGTGGTTAGCCTTTGGAAAGAGGTTCTAAATTTTAGACAACTAGAAGAGAACTCTTGGCACATCGTGGGATTGTTTTAATGAACTCATCATCACTTGCCCAGCCCTTGCCATTCCAGGCCCAATGCCCATTCAACATTTTTATATGGGTCTTAGCAAGGATTCTACGCAAACCCTTAATGCAGCCTCTAGAGGAGCCTTTCTTTATTTGTCTGCTAGTGAAGCAATGGCTATGCTTGATAGAATTTGTGGAAAGACACCCTACACTAGCATTCATAATGAACTCCTCGAAGAAGAGAAGGAATCATCTCCCAAACAAGAAGAGGAAGTTTTGATAGCCAAATCACACCCACTCCACTCCCAAGATTTAGTTGTCAATCCCTAACCATCAATACCCCAAAATCCCCCAAGAGAAAAAGAAATTCCACCTTTAGAAATCCCTGTTAAAATTAAGGATGATTTCCTTGGTGCTAGTTTTGGGAGGACATTAAATCCTCATAAGAGACCTTCAAGCGAAATTAATTTAAATCCTCTCAAGAAGGAACCTCTTAGGAAGCGTCCTTATTCCCATTTAGGACATTGGGAGGAATTCGAGGATGGCATGTCTAGTGATGCCATAGAAGGAGAGCCAAGCCATTAGATGCCAATCCTATTCTCTCCCCTTCTATGCCCGCATTAGATGTTTTATCTGAACCCATCTCTCAACCCATACTTGATCCTAATGACCCCTCTTATGCTCTTTCTCCTAAGTCTCATGATGACCCCAAAAATCCACTAAGACAACCAAAGCATAAGAATCATGAAGACCAAAAGGATGACCAAGAAATGCAACAACAATGGCTAGAATGTATTAAGAACTCATATGTCATTGCTAAAGAATAGATGGACAAGGACGAAGCCTTATGGGTAGAATCCAAACTTGGCCTAGATTCAAACAGTAAATCAATCTCTTTAATAAACATGACTCATCCAAGTTTGGAGGAAGCCTTAGACGAAATCAACCCGAGAGCCACCAATCTATGGGAAATCTTGGACAATAAAATGTCCAATGACTGTCATAGGCATGGAATGATGGAGACAATGTTTTTGCCTATAGACATTCATGAAGAAACACCCTTGGAGCTTGAAAAGGAAGATTACATTGATGATCATGGAAGTTATTTCATGAGCACCTCATCAAATCCATGCTCACATGAGAAATCTCCTGAACCAATTGGTCTCTCTAACATTGCCACACACGAGATCTTCAACCTCCTCCTGCTTCCTATTCATAAAGACTTTGAAAGGGTGGTTGTAGATGCATATGTTTATCATAAATATTGTAGATCTCGTTGTGTGAATCTTAAGATAGGTACCCAGAGGTTGGTGTTGGAGGGGAAACCACTTCACCAACTTGAAACACAATTCGAAGGTTTTCCAAGGACGAGCTTTTGTCCTAAAGCAAGCACTTTCGGGAGGCAACATGAGCTTTCACTTTTTGTTATAATACTCTTGTGAAGTAAGCATAGAGATAAAATTGTGAAAATATTCCTGCAGGTATTTTTGTTACTAACCATTCCAGGTCTGAAGTAAAAAGAATGAAGGATGATGACTCAAGGTATGTCCAACCAATTATCATGCAACATTTAATGACATCCATCCAAACTTGATTTTGCATGAGTAAAATTCAAGCATGAGGGATGGACTTCTCTGAAAAATCGTATACCATATTGTTAATTCATCTTGGTTGTCTCTACCTTTAAGTCATGCTCAATTTGCTAGATAATAATCATGCTCTTTCATCTCTATTTGAATAAATCTTTATAATGCTTGCACCTTTGTTTACTATAGTATGCTTAAGGTTTGTTGTATGTTGATACATCTTTTAAATTAAGCATGGTGCTTAGTTTAGGAGTGCTGATCTTATTTCCAAAGGTTTTAGTACCTTCCTAAATCAAATTAGATGTGGTGTCTAGGTTGATTTTTGAGCCAATAGTATGCTGTAGTAGATACTAGATATTTTGTTGGACTGACCCCTGCAGGACATTCTCAATTTAATTTGGGTAACTCACGAGATAAATTCAAATCGAAGATGAAGCAAGGCACATTTCGAACTCCAATAACTTTGCGCAAAGAAGGCACAGCTCATTCATCATGGATGGACAAACTGTTAGTATCAAAGATCATTCATTTTGTCTTCTGCTACAAGTTACCTTTGCCTTGAGCATGTCTGTATAAAAAATGATAAACAAAAACTATGCTAAAATAATTCTAATACTATCATTTCATTGGCATAGAGGGAAATTACAAAATTCTGGACAAACAACCCGCGTTTCAAAATTATATATTCTTTTGGGTATGTGTTGTCCACTAATCCTTTGCAGGCATAAAACAATGAGTGAGGCAAAAGGTCTAACAAGGTGTCAAAAGATTGAAGAGCAGAAAAATGGCATGACAAAAGGATGAGAAAGGAAGGGTGCAATCTAGGAGACAAGAAGTTCATGAACAGCTCAAGCTGTGAGATTAGCCGAACAAGGAAAACTTCAAGCAAAAGGGAAGCACCATCACGAGTCATCTACCCTTCATCATATGGTGACATTACGCTCCAATGACAAAGTAACATCCTAAGGTAAATGGTCATTATTAAAAAGAGTTTCTCCTTGATTCTGATAGGTATATAAACAAGGAATAAACATGTTTGAGTTACCACTCCATTCCTTGATCCAACCTGATTAATTCAACATATTTAGTTCTTTAAGCTTGTTCCTAGCACCACTTTCTTGATCTCTTAGTCTTAACCAAATGAGCTAAAATATTACACATCTTATCTCTAGAAGATGATAGTCATAATCATGTAAAGATGATACATTATGTAGAGATAGACAATTCTTCCTTTGGTTAAGAAATTCAACCCTTTTGGTCCAATGAACTTAAATGCTACATTCATGCGCAATCTTCTGATCTTACCACCCATGATATAAATGAACAAAACACACAACCTCAACTTCATCTTGTTCAATGTGCCTAAGGATAGAGAAGAATAAATAAAGCTTTGGTTCTGTTGGTGTTTTCCCACCAACAGAGCCCATGCATTTGATCTCTACCTTTTCTTAATGACCAGGACACACTTCAAGCAAAGTGTGGGAGAGTCAGTTGATTCTCCAAGTGTTCCGAACCTGTCAACCCAAAATCAAAACTCAAAATCAAGACAGGTTTGGCGAAAAAAGGTGGCATTACCATTAGAGACATCATCACAAGAATTCTTATCTTCATAGCAAACCAAGGTACTTGATCAATGAACTTCACAAGGTGAAGTCCAGTTTGAAGGACTTACAACACCAAACCCTCACCGAAAGAGCTAGCTTGGGGGAGAAGCGCTCCCATGTATTTAGGTAAGTATGCTTTCTCTTTGTTCTAGTTTTAGTTTTCTTTAAATAGTTAAGAAAATGATGAATGAAAAACAAAATAAAAAGTTATCCTTACAATAAATATATATAGTTATAGTAATAATGTGTGATCGAGTAAAATTGAAAACAAAATAAAAGATGTGTCTAGTTTGCTTTAATTTGTTTCTAAGAGTCGTTACAAAATAAAGAGGACTTAGAATAATCTCTTAAATGGAAATGATGAATAGTTGCTCTGTCGTAATTCCTTTCAAGTACCTAGTTTTCAGTCTTGAGTTTTCCCTAGTTTTGGATAAGATTAATTTGATATAAAGATTTACTCTGAACTCGAAACTTGTGGGTAGCAAATGCTTGATCTAAGTCTAGGTAATTGACGGATATGATGTGAGAAGGTCTGAGCGGCTGTTTATCTTGTTCCTAGTGACACTAAAGTTCTGGAGATTTAACTTTGAAAAACACAAAAAGCTACATGATGAGTTCCTGTATGACAAAGCTTGAATTCCTACTAGAGCCATACATGTTATTTAGGCTAAGAAAACTTCCACATATATGCTGCTTGCTTTTGCATTGAGTTTTGTTAAGCTTTGTTGACCCTTATGAGAGATTTGTCATGCTCTTAAAATCAAGATCACGTACACACCATCCACATATGCACTACTCCTACACTGGGGGTAGGCGCAAAAACATGCCTTCCATCTAGATCCATCCAAAAAATGTTCTACTCCTACACTGGGGATAGACACAAAAACATGCTTGTTAGATTCTCCATTCATCAAATAAATGCTCCAAGTTCTTGTTGCTATCTCTCAAAGTTTTGTGATAGAAAAGAGACATGGGGCTATGCAAAAGTTATTCATAAAAAAAGAAGAGTTGAGAAAAAAATAGATAAGTGTCCGAGATCTCTAAAACAATGGGTACTTAGATGCCCGCCAAAAAAAGATAGAGAGGAAAAAAAGAGATGAATAAGATAGCCCATATTCTCTAGCAAATGTTTTCAAGTTTTAAAAGAGACATATGTTTTCAAGGAGCATAGTAGAATTAGGTTAGCCACCATATATATCCACCATATATTCCACACACATGCATATCTTGATTTGATTGTATGACTCAACTCTCTTTGGATCTGTTGTTTAACTTTACAATATATGCATTGCAAGTATGCCCTAGCTTTCTCCCTACCTATGAACTCCACAAAAGCCTTACTGGTAGGAAGACAAAAAGGCATAACATCTTCACTGCCTTGGTGAGGATTCACAAATACCACATATATTGAGAGACTTGAGAGTGTCATACAATGGAATCTCTGAGTTTTATTTTAAAAATTTATACAAACTCTGGAACAATGGTGGAACAAAGAACTTGAGACGTAGTGCTTGACTTGATCGTTCTGTCTTTCAATTGCCCAAGACCCAAGTGAAGGCTGAGAAGCCCCATAGTTGAAGGTAATATGGGTAAGTTTGAAAGTTAGATCAGTTTATTCTAATTCGGAGGAGAATTCTTGTTTGAACGCATGTGTACTTTTGAGGTGTGAAAGCATAGTAGCAACTCTTGATCCATTGCTGAGTTTAGCTTTGCTAAGGGACTAGCAAAGGTTAAGCTTGGGGGAGTCATTGACGATAGTTAACAACCATTATAAACCATCAATTAAACTTGTATAAGGGCAAATATGTAATCACCAATGAAGGTTAGGGGTTTAAACTAATGAATTCCATGAGCTTTGGTGATTTCATGACTGCAGGAGGATTTATCCAGAAAATAGCTCCCGGGACCACTGTCATACACTCCAAACAAGCAAAACGACGACAACAAGTGATTCAACCCGCGAAAACTATGAAAGACAACTCTAGAATGTTCCAGAAGACACCATGCTAGAGCATGGGCCAAAAGTCCACCATAGTGGGCCGCCCAGCCCAGTGTGGGGCCCACTCACCCTCTATCATGTTGTACTCCTTTCTACGATCTACACCGTTGATTCTAAGGCGGTTTTAGGTCGATTCATCCAATAGTGGTCGGGAGAGATGACTCGGATCGATGACGTGGCAATTCCTTGCCCCCTACTCCTCCTAGAGTCCTTGCCCCTTACTCCACCTCGATTCCTTGGCCGCTACTCTACCTCTGACCTATATATACCAGCCCCTACCCCCTCCCTCATGAGATCCTAAAACCCTAATTCGTATTCTCACCATGAGGATCAGAGCTAGCTATCAAGAGAAGATTAGTCCTCCATAGGATTTCGTCTTATAATTCGTATTCTCTCTCTTGTATGGACATCCCCTTCATCTATAAAAGGGGATACGCTTTCTCCCAAAAGGGGGATCAGTTCACTTAGACCGGTCGATTCAGTACACAACAATAGAACCACCAGGTTCAAACCTCGAGCACACGTTCGAACACTTAGCACATAGCGGAATTCCCGTCACTCTCGGCCCTTCAAACCAGAGTCCGACCAGACCTCTTGTACCCCTCATCTTTCTCCTTCTCTACAAACTTCAAGAACCAAGGCTTAGGAATAAAGTCACCGACCGACTCAAACTAGACGTAGGGCACGTTGCCTGAACCAGTATAAACCCTGTGTCATTGAGTGCTAGGCCACATCCGATCACAATGTATGGCAAAACTACAAATATTTATATGTTGGTCACTTTCTGCACCAACAGTTGGCGCCGTCCATGGGAAAGACACTGTACGTTCATACTTTTGGTCATCGGATTGCCCACTTTTCCGCCATCTTCACCAGGGCGGGCTCAAGCGATATGACTCGCTTTGCCTTAGGATGTGGGTTCCACCTGTTGGGATGTGGGTTCGACCCACCTTCGAGCCGTCCCAGGCCTTCCACTTTGGAAGCCTAGACTTCGTCGCCGACCGGCTCAGCGTACTACACCTCCACAAGGAGGCACTTGTTCCGGCGGCCGTCGGAGGGGCGCCCTCCATCGGCTCTGGGACACCCGACGACTTCGACGACAAGGCACCTGCGCTTCATTCCGAGCAAATTTTCTGCTCAAACCTCGCTGTGAGTAATGTACACACTGTTATTTACTCATTATTCACTATCTTCCGCCGATTACCCAGAGGGACAATGTTGTCCGCACCGCAACCACCGTACGATCGGTTCCCCTACGGCCTCGCGTCCCCGCGAACACGTATGCCCGGGGGCTCCGAAAAATGCTGACGCCACCTCCACTCACATCTGAATTCATGGGGATGGCGAGCTATGCTCCTACCTATTTCTACAAACTCCTAGATGATGAGGTGGAGAGCGACGGCTCCAGCATCAACGACATGGCACCTAGCCACCGTCCCTCCCGAGAGTGCACTATGGCGGATGCTCCGAAATAGCCACCGGTGGTAGTGGAGTCCTTGCAGACTCACACCCCTCCAGACCCTCATGCGGGGGCCCATGCATGAGCATGGGAGCACGGCGAGGAGCTACGACAGAGGCGGCAGAACCAGCCGCCACCTGCGCCGGTGTGCTCGGCGCAGCATGTTGCATCGTGCACGCATGACCCGGCGGGCGGCTCCCGAGGTCGCGCCCGCCAGGTCCAGCGCGACATCATGGATGAGGGGAATGACCCCCATAGTTCACTCATCCTAGCCAAAACATCGCCGCTGTGGCATTGCTTTTGCGCGGCATCCCCGAGCCCGTCGACCCCTAGGAGCGGGCAGTCTACCAAAACCTCCGGGCGCTGGAGGAGGTCGTCGTCGTTCAACAAGCAGAGAGCTCCGCATCGTGACTTCGACTCACGCCCTCTCTCCCCACCAGGAGAGTGGAGACGTGCTAGATAGATCGCTCCATCTGTTCCCCGCTACAACCGCCAAGCGGGCACGGGAGGTCGTAGCCACGCCGCGGTCTAACCCGGCGCATGCTCCACACCGACCGCTGATACGCGAACGGCTCGGTCCGAGCCAAGATGCTCATAGCGTCATCAGCAACCGGCATCAGGCCCGGCATGATGATGACGTTCATCGGACGACGGTGAGGGCAAGCAACACGAGCCCCGGTCGGACCATCAAGGGGCCTAGGCATGGTCGCCGGCTAGACTACCGGAGTCCCAGCCCGGAGGGCCTGGGACCACGGGCCTTTGGCTGACACATCTGGAGAGCGCCGTTCCCACCGCACTTCTGGCCGTCCACCAACATCGCCAAGTACATCAGGGAGACGAACCCCGGTATATGGCTCGAATATTTTTGGCTCACCTGCCGAGTCGGAGGGGTGGATGATGACAATTTCATCATTTAGTATCTCCCCATCTACGTGGGATAACATGTTCGAGCATGGCTCGAATTCCTCCCACATGATAGCGTCCGCGATTGGGCGGACCTCAAGAGGATCTTTGTTGGAAACTTCCAGGGGACGTACGTCTGCCCTGGGAACTCCTAGGACCTCACGAGCTGCCAGCAGGAGCCTAGTGAGTCCCTGTGGGATTACATCTGCAGGTTCTTCCAACGATGCAACTCCCTCCCTGATGTCGTCGATGTAGATGTCATTAGCACATTCCTCTCTGGGATGACCTATGAGTCCCTGATCCACAAGCTCGGGTGTCTGAAGCCCCGTACCACCCGCGGCCTGCTCGACGTCGCCACGAACCATGCCTCTGGCAAGGAGGTGGTCAGAGCGGTCTTCAACGAAGGCCGAGACAAGGGCAAGGCCAAGCGTGAGGACCAAGACAAGGGCCTCTCCACGCAAAGGGGCAAGAAGAACAAAAAAGATCGGCACCGATCGGACAACACCACGTTGGTCACTGCAGCTGATTGCATGGGCAAACAGCCCAGCATGGCCTGCCTGACCACTTCAACAAGCTCATGGATAGCCTGTGCACCAACCATGCCAACCCGATCAAACACCTCTACAAGGACTGCGAGCTCCTCAAACGTTTCCTACGACCGGCCGGTGGGCCGAAAGAAGGAGATGGCAAAGAGGCGGTAGCCAAGAAGGGAGGCGCGATGAGCAAGGACGGGGATGGCTTCCCTGACCCTGAGGAATGCATCATGATCTTCAGGGGGTTCGATGCCATTTGCTCCAAGCGCCAGCACAAGGTATGCTACAGAGAGGCATGCACCGCTGAGATGGCCGTCCCCTCCTTCCTTAGCTGGTCGGAATCTCTGATCACCTTCAATCCGAGGGACCATCCCTCCCACATCGCTGGACCGAGAAGCTACCCACTCGTCGTCGACCCCATCGTCCGCAAGAAGTGCCATACTAAGGTGCTGATGGACAAAGGCAGCACCCTCAATATCCTCTACGTCGACACCCTCGACGCCATGTGCATCCCCCGGTCGTAACTCTGCCTAGCGGGCATTCCCTTCCATGGCGTGATCCCGGGAGCGTAGGCATACCCACTCAGGCAGATCAACCTGCCCGTCACATTTGGCAACCGAGCCAACTTCCGCTCGGAGGTTCTCACCTTCGAGGTGGTGGACTTCCTAGGGTCCTACCATGCCATCCTAGGATGGCCATGCTACACCAAGTTCATGGCTATCCCCAACAACACCTACCTCAAGCTGAAGATGCCAGGACCGAATGGCATCATCACTGTGGGTAGCGCCTTCTCGCACGCCTTCATGTGCGACCGCGAGCATTTCGAGCTCGCCACTGCGGTCGTCAACTCATCCGAGCTCTCGTGGCTAGAGGAGTTGTCGACCCTAGCAGTCCTAGACTACAACAAACCAACCTCCTCGATAGCCTTCTGCCCACTTGAGGAAACCAAGGCGGTGGGGATCGACCCCACTAAGCAAAGCAAGATGGTGCGGATCGGGACCCAGCTCCCAGCCAAATAGGAATGCGAGCTCATTGACTTCCTACGCGCCAATCATGATGTTTTCACATGACAGCCTTCTGACATACTGGGCATACCGCGGGAGGTCACCGAGCACGCATTGTGCCTCATCCTAGGCTCGAAGCCCACCAAGCAGCGCATGCGTCGCTTCGATGATGAGAGGCACAGGGCCATAGGCAAAGAGATAGCCAAACTCCTGGCAGCCGGATTCATCAGAGAGGTATTCCACTCCGACTAGCTTGCCATCCTGTTCTTGTTAAAAAGAAGACCGGGAAATGGAGAATATGCATTGATTATACTAGCCTCAACAAAGCATGTCCAAAGGATCACTTTCCCTTGCCATGCATAGACCAGATAGTCGACT
The DNA here is from genome assembly GCF_019320115.1 of Miscanthus floridulus. Classification (NCBI taxonomy): domain Eukaryota; kingdom Viridiplantae; phylum Streptophyta; class Magnoliopsida; order Poales; family Poaceae; genus Miscanthus; species Miscanthus floridulus. Next base: position 3,447,453 of record NC_089594.1, read on the forward strand.
CCACCTCGAGGTGCGGGATCCTCTCCTTTCTAGATGCCTACTCAAGCTATCACCAGATTGCGATGAAAGAATCTGATCAACTTGCAACCTTGTTCATCACCCCGCATGGTTCATACTATTACGTAACAATGCCTTTAGGTTTGAAGAATGCTGGCGCCACCTACCAAAGGTGCATGCAGCAATGCTTTGCCGACCAGATCGACCCACTCGATCAGCCTAATCAGGCCGAGCTGCCAAAACCAACAATTGCCGTCTATGTTGATGACAAAGTGGTCAAAACGGCTCAATCTTGAGACCTAATCGTGAACTTGGCCACGATGTTTGCGAACCTCCGAAGGTTCCACATCAAGTTGAATCCCGAAAAATGTGTTTTTGGGGTTCCGAAGGGGAAGCTGCTTGGATACATTGTGTCCGAGCTCGGCATCGAGGCCAACCCTGAAAAGATCATGGCCATCTCCAACATGGGCCCTATACCCAACATCAAGGGCGTACAAAGGTTCGCTAGCTATCTAGCTGCTCTAAGCTGGTTCATCACCTGGCTCGGCGAACGGGGGATGCCGTTCTATGAGCTCCTCAAAAACACGGACGCCTTCTTCTGGACTGAGGAAGCTTAGCAGGCTCTGGAGAGCCTCAAAGCGTCACTGACATTGGCCCCAATCCTCGTCACTCCCAAATGGGGAGAACCCCTCCTCTATGTCGTAGCGAGCAACCATGTGGTGAGCACCACCCTAGTCATCAAAAGGGAGGAGCCGAGAAACCGCCTTAAGGTCCAGTGACCCATATACTTCATCGGAGAGGTACTCACCGACCCCAAGGTCTGGTATCCCAGGTGCAAAAACTCGTATACGCCATGCTGATGGTGACCCGGAAGCTCCTGCACTACTTCACTGACCACGAAGTCACGGTCGTCACTTCATACCCGCTTGGAGACAATGTCTACAACCGTGACGCCGTGGGACGGATCTCCAAGTGGGCACTCGAACTCATGGGCCACGACATTAGGTATATCCCCCGTACCGCTATTAAATCTCAAGCTCTCGTGGATTTTGTCACTGAATGGACGGAGATCCATCTACCGACCCCAGACGTCACCCACGAGTACCAGACAATGTACTTCGACGGGTCCATAATGGCGCCCGGCTTGGGGGCTAGAGTGGTTCTGATCTCCCCGAACGGGAGTAGGCTCCGCTACGCCATTTGCCTCCATTTCTTAGCCTCAAACAACACCGTGGAATACGAGGCCCTCATCAACGGACTGCACATCGCCATCGGGCTCGGTGCTACACGACTATACGTTCGTGGTGACTCGGAGCTGGTCATTGATCAAGTCATGAAGGAATCCTGCTGCAAAATCCCCCTCATGGCAACATACGGCCAGGAGGTGCACAAGCTTGAGGAAAAATTTTAGGGGATCAAGCTACATCATGTCCTCCGAAAGGACAATGATGCAACCAATTTTCTCACAAAATTGGCCGCCAGGCGGGATCCGTCTCCAAGCGGAGTCTACATCAATGATCTCCACGAGCCCAATGCCAACCTGATGCTCGGGGGCTTCGACCCCAAGGCCAAACCGGCGCTCGGGGGCTCCAACCCCAGTGCCTCCATGACGATGTCGCCCGCCGACATCGCCGTACAGGCACTCGATCAAACCGACTAGCGAGCACCGCTACTCGCCTACCTCCTCGAGGAGGTTCCTCCACCCAAAAGGATTGAAGCTTGACAAATCGCTCAACGCGCTAAGACGTTCGTCGCCATCGGTGACGAACTCTACAAGCGAAGTCCATCAGGGACATGAAGTGCATCCCCACCAACCAAGGGAAACAGCTCCTCCTCGAGGTTCATGCCGGAATCTACGAACATCATGCAGCCCCAAGGTCGCTGGTCGGAAAAGCCTTTCACCAAGGTTTTTACTAGCCCACCGCACTACGAGATGCAGAGGAGGTCATCCGCAGGTGTGAAGGATGCCAGTTCTATGCTCGGCAAACACATTTGCTAGCATAGGAGCTCCAAACCATCCCCATCACCTGGCCGTTCGTGGTCTGGGGCCTCGACATGGTAGGACCCCTCAAAAAGGGCCTGGGCGGCTTCACTTACCTGCTCATAGCAGTCGACAAGTTCACCAAGTGGATAGAGGCGAAGCCCATCCCCAACATCCGCTCGGAAGAGGCGATCAAATTCTTCCTCGACATCATCTATGGGTTCGGCTTTCCTAACTGTATCATCGCTGACCATGGAACTAACTTCACCGAGAAGTTCCTGGACTTCAGTGATGGATACGGCATCAGGATCGACTGGGCCTCGGTCGGACATCCACGTACTAACGGTCAGGTCGAGTGTGCCAATGGCATGGTCCTCCAAGGACTTAAGCCACGCATCTTTGACCAACTCAACAAGTACGCTGGGCGATGGGTTGCAGAGGTCCCAGCGATCCTCTAGAGCTTGAGAATGACCCCAAACCGATCCATAGGGTTCACACCCTTCTTCCTGGCCTATGGAACTAAAGCGGTGCTGCCCTTCGACCTCGACCACGACGCCCCAAGAGTGAAGGCATTCAACCACGACCGAGCCACAGAGGCTCAGCAAGACGCAGTCGACCTGCTTGAAGAGGCCCACGAGATGACCATCATCCGCTCTGCTCGCTACCAGCAAACTCTCCGTAGGTACCACGAAAGGAAGATCAGAGGGAGGATCCTCGAAGTCGGTGATCTCATACTCTGAAGGACCCAATCAACAAAGGAGAAATACAAACTCTCCCCACCATGGGAAGGTCCTTATATGGTGGCCAAAGTGATCCGACCGGGTGCCCACTGACTGAAGGACAACAACAGCAACGTTCTCACCAACACTTGGAACATTGAATAGCTACGTCGTTTTTTCTCTTAAATTTGGTCTTACCGTTTTTATTCAACACTTGCTCCTGTAAAGCACCCCAGCCTGAACACTTTTAGCCCGGGTCGGGGGCTCCATGAGGGTACAATACTAAATACTACCTCTCTTTTTTACTATCACATGGTAAAAAACTTTTTGCCCAAACGAAAGGGCATTCCATTCCTTTGATTACCCTATGTGACTTTGTTTCTTACTCCCGACTGAACGCACCCCGCCATGACCTATGGTTACGAGCAGCTAAGCCTCGCAGGCCATGCCCAAGTTCTTAAAAGTTGCAGCCTATGGAACGAATGGGTAGGTGCGAAAAAGAAAGGATAAAAATAAAGCTATGCCAGGATAAGAAACAAGGAACGGATAGTGATTCTACCACAAAACAGAACTGATGTATTTATTGATACAAAAATTGTTCACACGGGAGCTCCCCCGCAAACTTAACGATTACATTTGCTGACTGCTTCTACTCTAAATACTACTATGGCCGCCCGGCGGCATCAGCTGATGCCAAAGGTGAGGCCACGACACATGCCGCCGGACATAACCGCCGCCGCAAGGGCCCCACCCGATTCCACTCCCTCAACTTTAGTGAGCACAACGGGTACCTCAAGGGCGTCACACCCATAGATGCTCAGTAGAAGAACATGGAGCTCTTGCCCTTCTCATGTAGTCGAGGCAGCTCCTGGAAAGGAACGCTGCCCACCGAGATATGGCCGCCATGGCTAGAAGATATCTCATCAAACTTTATGAATTGGCCAACCTGAGTAGCTGCAAGGGTGAAACCTCCCACCGGCGTAGTCCCAAACGTCTTCCACCCCAACAAGGCTTGCCTGGAGAAGACTCGTCGGAAGGAGTCCACGTGCGGCTCCATCCCGACGAAAGCCTCATAGACGGTGACAAAGCCAGCGACGTACGGCACCCTCCAGTGCGCCACCTCCTTTGGCGGAACCAGCCCCTTCTCGGTAGAGGTGGCCAGCACCATCTTATCTACGTTGGGGGACCTCCAACTTGACATCGTGCTCTAGAATTACGAACAGGTCTATGAGTTCTCCTTTCCTTCTCGCTTCCCCTATTTAAAGAAGAGGCAGAGCAGTCAAGGAAAGGCAAAAAGATTGGGGCGAGAAACCCTCCCTTCCCGCATTCAATGCGGATGGGAAACGACGGGATGCACCCTGACCGATGGGACGCAACCTGCCTGACGAAACGGTGCCTGGTCAGACCGGACGTAGCCCAGGTATGGCCCACCACTACCACATGACCGGGCACGAGAAACAAAGTGCCAATTCCATCACGAATCACGAGAAACAAGGCGGGACTTGGAAAGGCCCAACTACGGGATCTCCACCCAAGATAGACCATCGAGCTTCCTAAAGTCAATCAAATAGCCTAGGAAAACACCAAGAGATAGGTAAGGAGCAAAGGGACGCCCCATGTGGGCCATGCCAATTCCATCACGAATGATGAGCATGGTTCTCGATCGTACATTTCTGATTGGAGCTCTTCAAACCACATCACTCGAGTCATCAAGGTAACATTACCAACCCCACTATTTCTTTATATCATTCATTCTTCCATGCACGCATTCATTCATTCCATATACCCGCGCCCCCCAGACGATTCTACCCGAATCACCCTAGGGGCTCGGGGGCTAAGGCATCGCATATGTGGTTAAATGCATCACAATGCTCCGTGTTGCATCACGAAGCGGCAGTTGCCTCATTCAACATGAGCAACAACCGACCAAGGTTTGAAGGCCGCCCACGAAGGGCTTGAGGCTGCCTCGCGTCAAACAGAGCCAGGGGAGAAAACGCAGATGAGCCCCAAGCGGCCCTCGCCTGGTCTGCCCCGAAGCAGAAAGGGTTATCTCAACCTTCTCATTCAATCCTAAACCTCTGCCAAACCCACAGAATCTCCTTTGAGAGGAGGCCAGCATGCCCCCCGGGTCGGTCTCCGGAACGACCCAGGCATCTGCTGGGTTGTATGTTAAGGAACAGTGGAATGTCACATGAGGGCTATGCTGACCCCGTCACAAATGACGGACCCAGATTTCACTCGATCATACCCGTTAGCGAGCTCACCAAGCGCGTCACTCGAGCCCGAGCCATCGAGGCAAGCGACGTCAGCTCAGCCCCTCCGGTTGCGAGAAACTGCGGACGGGGTAACGCACAAAACTCAACCGAACCTAATGAAGCCCAACAGGGTTCAGGGGCTCAAGATCCCCAAACTATCGACTACAGCCGACGCATGAGCCCGACACCAGGATCCACGACTCCGTATCGCCCGATCCCTAAAACTGCCTCAGCTGCGCCTGACGTGTGTGCCCGACGCTAGGATCCGCGACTCCGTATCGCCCGATCCCTAAAACAGCCTCAGCTACGCCTAGCGTGTGTGCCCAATGCCAGGATCTGCGAGCTCTGCCTCGCTCCATCCCTAAAAACCGCATCGATCCCTAAACTGCCCGCTAACAAAACCCCCCAGGCGATTCAGCCCAAATCACCCGAGGGCTCAGAGGCTACACCCGAGGGTGCACTCACATGCACTCGCTGACAAAACAACCCCCCCCCACTAGCAAAACATGAAAAACCCCCCAGACGATTCTAACCGAATCGCTCGGGGGCTACACCCACGGGTGCGCTTGCGCGCATCCACCGTCAAGACAGAAATCCCCCCAGACGATTCTACCCGAATCGCTTGGGGGCTCGAGGGCTCCAGTCGGGTTCATAAACTCAGGGTCTCTCATGGACCAACTTCCTAACAAAGGCTCGGCCTAGCAAACAAGGTTGCAAACGATGCACAACTCCTGGGCAATCCAATCTCCGACCGGAAGGCCTAGCCGAGGAGGAACGGCTCCCACTTCCGACCCCGGCCCACCTTTCTGATCAGAAGGCCTCACAAAGAATGAACAGCGCTCGCTTCCAACACCAGCCCACCTACGGACGGCCTCTCCGACCATGGCCGAACACTACTCTCTGACTCCGACCCGTGTCTCTGACCAAGGATGCGCCGAACCCCTTCTTACAGCTCTTCTTTAACTGGTACAATCAGAGCTGACTGGGACCAACCGATTGGGGATGCCCACTCAGTGAGGACCAGGGAACGGACGAAAAAAGTAAGGCCACCCAAGTCAACCATAATACCGAGGAATGTACTCTGTACACCTGCAGAAACAGTACCAACACGGCATGTTAGAAGGGTATCCTACGACCTTCCTAGCATATCAGAGCCCAAGCAGTGTTGTGGGCGCCGACATTTGCCCTATAGTGTTGTAGGCGACATCAACTCCCATACCCGACAAACATGGCAAGGCTCCCCCCACATGCCTCTGGGCATCAACAGTGTTGTGGGCGCCGACATTTACCTTACCAGGCGAACACGGTAAAACCCCTCACATGCCTCTGGACATCAACAGTATAGCAGGCAACGACATCTGCCATACTAGAAGAAGACGATGCAACCTCCCACATGCATCTGACATTAACAGTATTGTGGGCATCTACAATCATCTTGTACCCGACAGTGTGGGCAACAAGACTTAGCACACGTACTCTCTCTCTCTTGTAAGGCCATCCCCTTCATCTATAAAGGGGGATACGCTTTCTCCCAAAAGGGGGATCAGTTCGCTTACATCGATTCAACACACCACAACAGAACCACCAGGTTCAGACCTTGAGCACACACTCGAACTCTTAGCACATAGCGGAGCTCCTATCCCTCTCGGTCCTTCAGACCGGAGTCCGACCGGACCTCTTGTACCCCCCATCTTTCTCCTTCTCGTTTGTAACCCCACTGTAAACTTCGAGCACCTAGACTCAGGAATAAAGTCACCGACCGACTCAAATTGGACATAGGGCATGTTGCCTGAACCAGTATAAACCATATGTCATTGAGTGCTAGGCCACCTCTGATCACAACGTACGGTAAAACTACAAATATTTACGTGTTGGTCACTTTCTGCACCGACAATTAGTGAGCATCTTCATCATCTGTATCATTAGTGTTCATCATCTATTCCATAAGGGTTCCAAGGCCGCTCGTGACCGTGAGCACGGCTGATATACCAGTTTTACACTCTGTAGAGGTTGTACACTTTCATTGTGAGTCGTGATTTACCCTTTCGTTCGAGGTCACGAGCCTCTTGACCCACTACCAAAGAAGGTCGACAGGGTTCACTATGAAGCCTTTCAAAGGTTCGTCTAACAAGTTAGGGTCGCTAAGGTTTCCCCATCAGTAAGCATGAACCCCCTCCAAGGAGTAACTAACAAAATACAAAGAAACCAAAGTGCACCCTCTTGGCAGGCTGAGATCATACAAACCGGAGCCCCTCTTATGCCATAAAGGTAACCACTAACAAGCTAGAAAAGGTCCTCATACTGAGCTAAAGCCAGAGCCATATAGCCCTCACAGCTGTACTGTAAGTCCCGAATGATCACTTACAGATAAGTCCTTAGGGAGAGGAATCTAGAGCACCATAAAAACAACCCAATGCTCTAGCCCCCTTGTTCCATGTTGCTAAAAAGCATCTTTTAATGTTTATTGCATATTCCATTAGTTAAGTTACAAGATCATGGTTGTAGTTGAGCACTAGCATCATACTACCCAATGCAATACCCCATAGGTATCAAGGCACAAGGTACAAAGTACTAGGAAATCCTTAGTGGCAGTCAAGGTAAACACATGCAGTATGAATTAAATGATTAAAGGTGTATAGGACAACAAGGAAGATCCCATGCTATACTTGCCTTAAAATACCGATCTTTTGGTAAGCTTTAATCTTCAATGTTCTTCTTCTTCTTCTTGATCACCACGTATATCTCACCGACTAGACGTAATTATAAAGCACCACACAAGCATCCATACAATCATACACGAAGCAAACAATAGAACTAAATCAGAACAGTACACCAATCATAGAAAAATAAGTAAAAGAGTTTGAACCACGATTCTACGCATCGCTACAAACACAGTCGCGAGAGGCACGCTAATCGGAGCTACGTTGAAAAAGATACATCTACCGATAGATTTGCTTATAAGAGAAAATATAAAACTATAAGCTTCATGTGTTTTAACTATATAAAATCTTATATAAATTGAATTAATTCAAATTTAGATTTGAATTATAAAACTAAAATAAAACAAGTCATATTTTATTTAAAAAATCTAGTTGCATAATTATTATCCAAATTAGAAGTTAAGCCATGAAATTCTAGTATTAGTGACATGATAAACATTGTCACTAACACGTAGATCTCATTGTAATGAATCTAGCACAACTTGAACGGGTCAATTCGAAACTAAAACGTAGAAGATATGAATTAAACAAGATTTCCTTTAGTAAAATAATAGATTAAATCTAACCTCGAATTTTAAAAGTTGAAAACTTACTTAACAGTAGTATGAACATGTAGATTATAAAATTACGAACCTAACGCAAGTTGAACGGGTCAAATCGGAGTTAAAACGGAGATTTTATGGCTAAAACCAAATTAGTGGCAAAACTGTAAATAGGTGAAAACGTATTTTGGATCAAAACCGAAGGAACTACGCTTTCCAAAGAAGAAAACGTAATCTGTGATTGCGCTTTGGACCGCGGGTTAAGATTCAATTAATTGTAAGGGGTTTTTTGCAAATCTCACAGCGAAGGGGTATCCTTCGATATGGGCCGCTGGATTAGATTTGGACGACCGGGATTCGATCGGGCGGGTGTAGGCGGCCAGCGGCGAGGTGAATGGCGGCGGCGCCATGGCCGGACGAAGAAAGCTCGCTGGAGTTCTTGGATTAGGGCCTATAGTGCACGGTTTTTTGAACGGAGAGAGCCCGGAGAGAGCGGAGAGGATGGGGAACTCACCGAAACCGAAGAAACAAGCGGAGAAGCTACGACGGCGGTCGGCTCGGGATGGTCGACAGCGGCGCTAGGTCTAAGCGGCTGCGAGCTCGATGCGAGGCGGTAAACTTGCTGCAAGGCGGGATAGGGAGGCGGCGCAGGCTCGAGCGGTATTTATGAGGCACGGGAACTTGGGCGGCACGGCACCTGCGGCGTAGCGGAGCCGGACACGGACGGCGTCGGCTTAGTCGTGCCCGAGGCGGACACGATGCGAAGGAAGGAGAAGGCCCTGACAGCTGGGGCCCAACTGTCAGCGGAAGGAAAGGAGAGCGCGTGGCGCGGGCGCAACTGAGAACCGGGCTGTCTTGCTGAGCTTCGGCCCGTGCGGAGGAGGGAAAACGCGCCGGTGCGGCCCAAGAGCGGAGAGAGAGCGGCGGCCTACGGAGGGGAAGTAACGGGCCAACGCCGCTGGAACGGCCACGGGAGAGCTGAAGGAGAGCTAGGCCATGCTGAAGCAAAGGGACGCGGGGCGTGAGCGGGCCGGCGCGGAGAAACAGCCACGGCGCGAAAGCAGGACTACGGGCTGGGGAAAGGGGAAAGAAGGGAAATTCATTTTCTTTTTTTCCAATTTTTCCAAAGCAATTTCAAAATGCAAATTCAACTCAATTTAAAATCTGACTTCAAACCAAGCAATACAAAATATTATGCAGCAGCATGAATGCACATACATGTTGCTACCTTATGATAAATTTTAAATTAATAAAAAAATTTATTTTCCTATGTTTTCATGAGCACAAAATTCAGAAATAAATCATTTTAAACCTATTTTCAAAAGAGAAAAATTTTAGGGTGTCACAGATTACACACCAATGTTTCAGAAACTTGCTGTGCCAAACAACAACCAGTCCACCACTGAAGGCCCTAACACCACAGCCCTACACAGAAATGGCTTCTAGAAATTCGGCATTGCATAGAGAAAAAGAAATGAGCTGTAGTCCAAACCCTGAAGCAAGAAAGAACAAAATAAATCGAAATTGGAGAGATTGGAAATGAAAAGCAGCTCTGAATTATTAAAGGCTAACTATTATATTTGCATGATAAAGGTAAGTTCAGATTTATTTATAATATCTCCTATTCTTGCAGTGCTGCACACAATTTTTAGAAGCCTGACAAAGCAATGATTCCATTTTCACATCAGATACAAGGACCAAAATTACAGAATTAACATTTAGGCCTTCTGCAAGGCATGAACCTTCGAAAAACAATTAGACCTGCTAAACTTGAACTCTAAAGACTCAATGATCAGATTACAAATAGAATTCCTAGCAACATATGACCAAATAAACAGAGCATGGTAAAGGTCTAAAGGATGACTCTTCTAAATGTCAACACAGAAATACACCAATCATGAAATGAACTTGATGAAAACTATTTCATAAGCAAATGTGTCATCTTAACCCATTCTACCAAGAAAGAAATGTGACCTAGTGTTATAGGCTACATAAACCCTGACAAATTCACAAGTTCATCTGTTCCTGCTAATCGATTGAGCTCCTGAATGTTATAACGTCATGTTACCATAGGAGCAACATTGAAAGGTGACAGTGAAATGTTTCAATTTAAATAAATGTGGTTTCAAATAACCTTTCCCTTAGTTATCTGGTATCCATTGTTATTCAATCTGGTAACTGAAGTTGAGCTGCACGAAAACCATTGCATGGTTCAGTTGCCTATGGGGTTTTATCAGAAAATGGATCAATACTAAAATGAAAAAAGTGTGTGCTCTAAATAAATAGCAAGAAACCCAGGCATATTATAAATGCAAAAATCATTTAGATTTAGGCAGTGCCGCAAGCAAGGACCCTGAATTCTATTTACGTGGACAGGGTCTAACCCCACCATATAGTCTAATCGCAAATAATGTCCTGTGAACACAAATAACTAGTTACTACTAAATCGTTGTAATAATTCCAATACTAATCCACAACAATAGCCTCATCTGAACCATATCAAATCTGAATAACTCATCCAAATCGTTACAACATTCTATAATGAGATCATATCAATCCTGAGTAAGGTGTAAAATTCCATCTACAAACGTATATATGGTGCATTAACCAGTAATGGAATACCCTGAAGCTGAATTTTGCATGAAATAGTCGGCCTCAGGAATGAAGATTAGGAGCTAAAATATGTATTAAATAACCATTGTTGGTAATTAACAAGATCACTAAAGCATCAATCAATATACGAAATGGACAAGTGAGCAGCGGGAAAAAATTCAAGCCTTCAAGATTGGTAAATATGTATGCTTTGTTATAATTCTGTAGTTGAACAAATTACAAATTAAGCTAAGGGAGCACTGTTTCACCTTTTGTGCAAAATCCAAGACAAGCATGTGGGCAGCACCGGGCCAGCAACGGATGGGTCATTCCAACAACGAGTATCCTGTCACTGCTAGAGGCCGCGGCTTTGCCGAGTGTTTTTACACTCGGCAAAGAGCCCTTTGCACTTGGCAAATGCTTTGCCGAGTGTAGCACTCGGCAAAGTCCGCTCGGCAAAATTTTTCTTGGCAAAGGGTCTTTGCCGAGTGCTTTTTATCGGGGCACTCGGCAAAATATAAAAAAAATTTCCCGAGTGCTTGGGGCGGCACTTGGCAAAATATTTTCGGCCGTTGCGGCGCCGGCCATTAACGGTTATTTTGCCGAGTGCCCGACCCAGCACTCGGCAATTTTTTTTTATTTTTTTTAAAAATTACTTTGCCGAGTGCCCCAACCCAGGCACTCGGCAAAGTAGTTTTTTATTTTTTTTAAAAAAAAGTACTTTGCCGAGTGCCCCTGCCCAGGCACTCGGCAGAGTTTTTTTTTATTTTTTTTTTAAAAAATTTGCCGAGTGCCCTTGCCCAGGCACTCGGCAAAGAATTTCTGAATTTTTTTTAAAAAAAAATACTTTGCCGAGTGCTGCGGCAAGGCACTCGGCAAAGAAATTTTATATTTTTTTTTGAAAAATCTTTGCCGAGTGCCTTGCCCATGGCACTCGGCAAAGACCCCGAGAATTGCAATTTTTTTTTACATTCCATTGTTACAGACAATATATATATATATATATATATATATATATATATATATATATATACACACACACACACATCAATCATCACATCTATATCAACAACATGCATTATATATCACAAGCACATGCATATTTAATAAATCCATCGAAAATCCATCACAAATCACTACTGGATTAAGGCGCTTTGCCGGGTGCCGAATGCACCCGGCAAAGGCTACTTTGCACTCGGCAAAGCCTTCGCCGGGTGCAGCACTCGGCAAAGAGCCTCCGGCAAAAAATTAGTCGGCAAAGATTTCTTTGCCGGGTGCTTTTTATTGGGCACCCGGCAAAGACTTTGCCGAGTGCAAACCTGGCACCCGGCAAAGAAAAGTGATCGTTACGGCGCCGGCTCCGTCATCCCTTGCTTTGCCGGGTGCCATGTCAGAGGCACCCGGCAAAGATTTTTTTAATTTTTTTTCAAATTTTCTTTGCTGGGTGCCGTGCCGGGAGGCACCAGGCAAAGAGTTTTTTTATTTTTTTATAATTTCTTTGCCGGGTGTCGCACCGCGGGGGCACCCGGCAAAGAGTTTTTTATTTTTTTCGTAATTTCTTTGCCGGGTGCCAGGTCATGGGGCACCCGGCAAAGAATTTTTTTTTGAAAAAACTTTGCCGGGTGCCCTGGCCCTGGCACTCGGCAAAGCTAGGAATTCTTCCCAGCTTTGCCGAGTGCCAGGGCCAGGGCACCCGACAAAGCCTCAAAAATTAATTTTTTTTATTTTGTTTTTTGATTCTATAATCACAAACACAGCATATAAAAGATATATATCACATCTGAAGCATCACAAAGACAATATAGCATATATATATCACATCCATCTCATCACAAACTCAATCCCACACATATATATCACATCGCGAATACAATACCTCACATACACGACATCACAAACATAATAGGTCCAATTACCATCGAAACAAGTCGATAGTGGATCACAGTGCATCACATGTCCATCAAGCGGTGAAAAAGAGATACAAACTAAAGGTGGGGAGGAAACTGAGTGCCTGGTGAAGGAAACTCGGCACCGCCTGCTTGCGCCTGAGATGGGTCATTCGAACCCGCCGACGGAGGCTGCATAAAGGACAAGATATTCAGGCGCTTAGAGTGGGTCATCTAATGAAAGTACTAGTCGAAGCAATATGGATTCATACTCACTGGACTAGCTACAACTGGCGGCGGCGCTGGAGCGAACATCGTTACAGGTACACCGTTCACTTGCCCAAAGTTCTACAGGAATATCGTAATCTCCGCCAGCTGCTTGGCCTGTCTCTCCCGCTCGGCCCGCTCGGCTTGTCTTTCCCGCTCGGCCACCTCGGTCCTCGTCACCAGGTCCCGCAGCTCCTGAGCCATCCTTTCATTATCGGCCTGCAACATTTCAATCGAATGTTTTAGTAATGTAAAGGTAACTAAGTTATGTAAAGATCAATGTACGAAGAGTTAAACTGGACTAACCTGGAGTGCGTCGACCCGCTGCTGTGAAGGGGACGGCCGTTGGCGTATGGCCGGGCCTCCACTCGGGGTACTTACTCGGATCTGGGAGAGGGAGGGAACAGAGCCAGACTCGAGGGTGCCATCGCCAAGCCAGTACCTCCCATGCTTCTTGCCCTGTCCGATCCTCATGACAGTCGTGCCATCAATGTCATCGGTGCTTGGATCCCAGTCTGGCCCCTGGACCAACCTTGCGTCCGACGCGTAGGAGCTGATACGGGTGTGGGCGCTCGGGTTGCTGTACGACTTGGGTGGGTCATCCGGGCTAAAGGTGACAGCGGAAGTCGCCTTTCCCTTGCGGGCTAGTCCATACGCCATGAACGTGGACAAAGGCTGGCCACCATGCGACGCCGACTACGAGAAAGACAACAAGATGATTAGAAGTAACATGCAGAATGGAGCGTCAGAATACTAAAAATGAATTCACGTACCCAAGCTTGCTTGTACGCGCCGAGGCTGCGGCTGCCTTGGTGGTGTGTGGGGCCTGTCGCCTGCAAAGCCCGCTCCCGGTGGGCTTCGTGTTCCTAGATATAACCCTCTGTGAACCACCTGTCCACGATCATCTCCCAGTAGTTGGCAAAGGACTCGCACCACCATGGAATCATCTACATGTCATAAAGAATTTGAGATGTAAGACGACCAAATGAAAGCTACTTAATCTCAAAACGAATTAGTATTATTCTTCTTCATTTACCTCAATGTACTGTTCCTGGGTCAGAGGCATCTGTCTTGCCTGTGTCTTACTGACTTTCTGACCAAGTCGCGTGGCGTAGTACTTGATGATGCAAGTGAGGCGCTCCTCGTAGTGCATGTCGCTGATGCGTTTCCTAGCACTTTTCACCAAGTTCTTCTCCGCCCTCTCCTCCTGTCCCTCTTCACACCTGAAAAAAGTCTGCAGACAGACACAATGTATCAATTCATTATGTCAAAAAGTGTCAAATGAATGCGATGTATTGATCAAAGTTGTGTGAACGAGACTTACCCAGAACTCTCTCCTGACCCGCTCCTGCTTGTCTTCATAATCTGCGTCGGGGGCAGATTTGTAGTGGTCCCACGATTTGGCCGGCCCCACAGTCCCCTTGTGCATGACAATGCCGGGGTAATAGTGCCTACACAGAAGCCCCAAGATGTGGTTGGGGTTGCGTGAGTCACCAGGCGACACAACCTCCCAGTGCCTGCACAAGTCATTAACAAACATTATTAGTTTCTCTGACAATTTTCAACAGGTTATATGAAGTAGCTGTGATTAAATCTAAAGTTAGTTACCTGTCCCCCTGGGGGCGGATCACTAGGCGTAGGGGAGGAAGCGGAGGCCCAGGGAGTTTTGAGGGACCTCGCAAGTAGGGGCTAGCCGCAGCAGAGGCAGTGGAACTACTTCCGGCCTCGCCGCCCTCCTGTGCCTCCGAGGAGTCCGTGGTACGGTGCCAGAACCTGCTCGTCCTCCGAGGAGTCCATGGTACGACGCTCCTCCAGCACGTCATGCGGCCTGACTAGAGGAGGCCGGCCCCTCCTGCTGCCGCTCCCGCTACCGTTGCTCCTGGCCCTCTGCCTCCTCCCGTCCGATGCGTTCTCTTCAGCATCTACGTCCTGACGTGCTCTCTGGTGCCTCGAGTTCACGTTCCTTGGCCCACTGCCGCCCGCCATCTTTGTTCAATCACCTGCAATTAAAAAGAAACAAACAAGACATCATTACATGTATTAGAAATAGATGCTAAGTAAATAAACAAAACACGATTACAAAATAACATAGTCTCGTACCATCGCCGGAAGAAGCCGCTCAATCCATACGTGGTAGTCATGACTCTTCATGTCGTTGACTCGCATAGTGCCTAAGTTCACTCCCCTGCTCAGGTTCGCTGCATACCCATCAGGGAACATTAACGCCTTGATCTATCGTAGTACTTCCCTCCTTTGTTCGGGTTTCAAGATGAAATCGGCCTTAGGCCTTTTCCAGTTCTTGCCGTTTGCAGGAGGCCGCATCACTTGTTGTGGTCTATCACACAACGTCGCCAGGTCCACTCTAGCCTTAGGGTTGTCCTTAGACTTGTCAGTGTCCATGAGTGTTGCCCAAAGTGCCTCAGCGATATTCTTTTCAGTGTGCATTACATCAATGTTATGGGGCAGTAGAAGGTCATCGAAATAGGGGAGCCTCGTCAAGCCGGACTTATGAGTCCACATGTGTTGCTCACCATATCCCACAAAACCACCTTCTTCATTGGGCAAGAGAGCATCTATCTGAGCATGAACCTCGGCACCAGTCTTCAAGTGCGGTCTAGGGTCCGTGACTATGACACCTTTCCTGAAGTTCTTGGTGTCCTGTCAGAATGGATGGTTGGAATCTAGGAATTGACGATGTTGATCGAACGACGAATACTTACCACCCTTCTTCAACCAAATGAACCTCACAGCTTCCTGGCATATTGGGCATGGGAACTTCCCGTGAACACACTAGGCGCTGAATAACCCATACGCCAGGAAGTCATGCATGGAGTACTAGTACCAGACGTACATTTTGAAGCTTTCCTTTGTAGCTCGGTCGTATGTCCATACCCCTTCATTCCAAGCTTTGATCAACTCATCAATCACATGCTCCATGAACACACCCATCTTACTCCCTGGGTGCCTGGGAATTATCAACGTCAAGATCATGTTATGTCATTGAAAGGCGACGCCAGGGGGGAGATTGAGGGGGATAACAAACATGGGCCAACATGTGTAAGGGGCAGACATCATGCCATAAGGATTGAACCCATCTGTTGCCAGCGCAACACGTACATTAAGAGCCTCATCGGATTTCAAACGATGCTTGTCATTAAAGCTGGTCCATGCTTCACCATCAGATGGATGCACCATCTTGTCAGGATGGTAGCGTTTGCCATTCTTGTGCCACGTCATCTGTTTTGTGGTTTCCTCGGTCATGAATAGCCTTTGAATCCTCGGCACGAAGGGAAGGTGCCGTAGGACTCGGGCGGGTATCTTAAGCTGGGTCTTCTGGCCACCACCGTCACCAGACTCTACCTCCAGGAACCTGGAGGCTTTACACTTCGGACAATACTTTGCCTCCTTGAGTTCTTCCTGAAATAGGACACACCCGTTCGGACAAGCATGTATCCGCTCATATGGCATCTTCAGTGCTTTAAGGAGCTTGTGTGCCTCGTACATGGTCTTCGGCAACACGTGGTTTTTTGGAAGCAGGGTGCCAACCATGGCCAACACCTTATCGAAGCCTTCTCGACTCCAGTTTAAATCGGACTTCAACCCCATCAAGTGACTTATGGCATCCAGCTGGGAGACCTCAGAATGAGCGTGAAGGGGTTTCTGTGTCGAGTCCATCATGTACTTGAACGCATCTACGGCTACCTGCATCTTTGCCTCCTCACGTCCTTCAGCAAACTGTGCTTGGTGAACGTCATCTACCATGTCTGCTACCCCGGCATCAGCATCGAAAGCATCGACGCGTTGTCTCACCACCTCCTCTCTCATACGATCGGCTTCACCATGGTGGACCCACCGAGTGTAGTTCGGCGTAAACCCATTCTTGTGCAGATGTGTACCCATGAGTTCCTTGTCTAGCATTCTCCTGTTACCACACTTGCTGCAGGGACACAAAGCCATTTTTGGGAATTTTGCGGCCTTGCCAAATGCACGATTCAAGAAACGATCGGTCTTCTGCATCCATTCATAGCTGGCATCACCCTGACTTGTCCGGCCCGTGTACATCCACTGACGGTCCTCCATCCTCTAGCATATATAACATCACCACAGGTGACCATCAATTGCATCTACGCGGTGTCCCTACTCTCTAATAGGTGAGGATAGGTCCTAATCCCACCCGCGAATGCGTAGATGAGGTTAGTTTCCATGCTCCGCTCCTATCCAAGACGGAATTTTGGCAGCACCTCCCCGCCGTTCTCCCGATACACGTCCTGCAAGGGAGAGTGTGTATCCGGAGAACAACGGAGAGGTGATGCCGAAACACCGTCTCGAACCGGAGCGGAGCATGAAAACTAACCTCAACTACGCATTCGCGGGCTGTCCAAAAAGCGTGGACAATCCAAAATAGATATGGTTGCAGATATGCAAAGGTCCGCATATCTCCGACCGTATCTCTTTCGAACGGGAGACACCTAACTAGGTTACGCGACCAAAAACCACATACGGATAGAGGGGTTATACCTAGGGTGGCGGTGAGGTCCGGGTAGCGGGGCGGTGGAGAGTCGGTGCAGTGGCGAGTCGACGCGGTGCAGGAAGACCCGCAGCGCCGACGAAGACGATCAGGGTCACCGAGTCCCTCCCACAGGTCCTCCTCCTGCAAAAAAGGGCAAAATGGTTAGTGTCGACTCAAAATTTCGGCAGCACCTCTCCTGCACGGGGAGGTTCCCAAAACCTGCAAAAAACATGACATGAAGGCCAACAACCACATATATACCAAACATGGCACGAAGGCCAACAACCACATATATACCAAACATGGACACGAAGGCCAACAACCACCAATATATCAAGAGGAGCCATGTACTTTAGTTCTCTTTCCATGCACATAAAAGTATTGAAGTAGTACAACAACAATTACTACTAACCCTACAACTACTACTAACACTACTACTAACAACTACTTAACTACTAACAATGCTAATAGTAAGAACTACTTAACTATTAACAACTACTACTACTAACCACTACTACTTACTAACTACTACTATTTACTAACCCTACAACTAACACTATTAACTACTACAACTAACACTACAACTAAAACTACTAACTACTACTACTAACACTACAACTAACTACTACTAACACTACTAACTACTACTACTACTAACACTATAAGGGTAGGGCTTACCTTGGTGGCAAGAACGGCAAGAGCGAGGGCCAGCGACGACGGCGGGGATGACCGCAGCAGCGCGAGGATCAACGACCGGTCGGAACGGCGTGGGGATCGACGGGCGGTCGGGTCGGCACCTTCCTCTTCTTCCTCCTCCCCCTTCTCTTTCTTCCTCTTCTTCCTCCTCCCCTTCTCTTTTTTCCTCTTCCTCCTCCCCTTTTTTTTCTTCTTCTTCCTTCCTCCTCCCTTCTTCCACCTACCTCCTCTACTGCTGGCCGGCGGTGGGAGGAGCCCGGCGGCCAGACCACGGGCAGCCGGCCTCGTCGGGGACGGCCGGCGAGGTGGGGCTGCGTGGTCGCCGCGGCCGGCGAGGCTGGGGCGCCGGGGCCAGGCAGGAGCACCGGCCGAGCGCCGGCCGGGCCGAGCGCCGCTAGGGTCGTTGGGGCGGGGCCACGGCCGCGGGGCCACGGCCGTGGGGCCGTCGGATCCGGGCTAGAGCGCTGACCGGCCGCCGGGCGTGGGCGTGGCTCGCGCGGGCGCTGGGCTGCCGGTGCCGGCGCTGCGTGGTCGCCGGGACTGGGCGGCAGAGTAGCGAGGCGCGGGAGAGGTGCGGGCGCGGTGGACCGGCGAGGCGCGGGCGCAGCGGAGCGCGAGGGCGGCGGCGGCGGAGTGCGGCGGCGTCGGCTGCGGACCGCAGGCGCGAGGTCGGTCTGCTGGAATAGGATAGGGTTGGGACGGGCCGGCCTTTTTAGTCATGCGCCTTTGCCGGGTGCCAGGTGACGACGGCACCCGGCAAAGAATTTTTTTTTTTTTTTAAATTTCTTTGTCGGGTGCCCCATGACCTAGCACCCGGCAAAGGCTTCTTTGCCGGGTGCCCTGGGTGGCATCCGGTAAATTATTTTTTTTTTGTTTTTTTGACCCCATTTTTTTTGTGGGGACTTGCTACAGTAAATATATCCCTATTTCAAAATTTGGGACAATTATGAGTTTTTTAACAATATTTCCTTAATTTTTTCCGTTTCATTGAATTTTTCCGACTATTCCAAATTTGAACTGCAGGTACATGAAATAATGGAATTTCGTCATTCAAAAAATAGTATTCATGATATTTAGGCTATGTCGAGGCCGTATGCAGGAAGTGGCATGAAATGTCGCGCATCATGTTGTCGTAACATGACGATGTACTCGCGGGGGAAGTTTATTTAAATTATATAAAATCCAAACGATGTCCGAAAATCATGAAACTTGTCGATGTGTCTTGTTATCACATGTGGAGGCCCTGGTAAAAATTTGAGAAAGTTTCGAGCAAGTTGCGACGTCGGCTGCCTAAAACCCAGACATCTTTCGTGATTTTCGGACATCGTTTGGATTTTATATAATTTAAATAAACTTCCCCCGCGAGTACATCGTCATGTTACGACAACATGATGCGCGATATTTCATGCCACTTCCTGCATACGGCCTCAACATAGCCTAAATATCATGAATACTATTTTTTGAATGACGAAATTCCATTATTTCATGTACCTGCAGTTCAAATTTGGAATAGTCGGAAAAATTCAATGAAACGGAAAAAATTAAGGAAATATTGTTAAAAAACTCATAATTATCCCAAATTTTGAAATAGGGATATATTTACTGTAGCAAGTCCCCACAAAAAAATGGGGTAAAAAAACAAAAAAATAATAATAATTTGCCGCGTGCCACCCAGGGCACCCGGCAAAGAAGCCTTTGCCGGGTGCCAGGTCATGGGGAACCCGGCAAAGAAATTAAAAAAAAAATAAAAAAATTCTTTGCCGGGTGCCTAACGGCGTGGCACCCGGCAAAAGCTGACGGCCGCTGGCCGCCGTCAAGCCGGCCACCTTTGCCGGCGGCCATATTTTGCCGAGTGGCCGGCACCCGGCAAAGACCAATTTTTGCCGACGGCTAGAATTTGCCGAGTGCCCGGCACCCGGCAAAGGCTTCTTTGCCGGAGGCCTTTCTTTGCCGGGTGTCGCCAGGCCTGGCACCCGGCAAATAATTCCTTTGCCGGGTGCCCGATAAAAAGCACCCGGCAAATTTTTTTGCTCCCGGCAAATCAGCCGTTTCCTGTTGTGAATGCACCAAAGTTCAACATCACAAGTTTATTATTACAAGTTCAACATCACTGTGTCACGCCGAGCCACTTTGTGAAGTTCTCAAACTCGGTGTAGTCACTGTCTGAGATCATGGTCTTGTACCATGCCTTGCCCGCAGCCTTGACCTTGGCAGCCTCCTACAACAAACCAACATGTAATGTTAGGTACATGGTTATCAACAAAACAAATGATGTTTCTGATATATACAGAGTGAATCAACAGCGATAGGATCAGTCATGTCTTTTCAAGTGCTGACTGAAACAAATAATCTGAATTCTGAACAAGACTGACCATACACAAATATAGGACTATGCAGTCAAACAAATTTGGCCAGATGGCACTAGGATGTGGGGTATTTCAGGAAATTTGGGGAATAATTTAAACCATCATATAGCATTCATTGTAATAACCAACATTCCAAATGATTAAAATATTAATCTGAATCACATAGTAGTGATGTCCAAATGTCACTAGTTCAAAGCAAAAACTCAGCATCTATTCTTTGACTGCATGTACCACAAAATTTTCTAGCAAGCAGTATACCTAGTTTTAGGTTTGAGACCACCTATTAAAGTTACTGGCCTTTGCATTGGATGGTACAAACACGGGGGTAGGGGAGAATGAACAAGCCTCTTTTGTTAACAGGAGGGGTGCTGTGCCATTTACAGTACGCCTTACAAGAATTTTTGGCAGATGCCAATCAAAATCTTATTTGCAGGTGTGTCAACTGTAACAGTTTGAAGAAAACAAAGAGGCATCGTCCATGCAAGTGTGTCAAACGTTATTAGGAGCAGTGGCTTTGCAATTCTTTGCTTCCTTAAAGATGATCTTTTAATGTCTGGATTGAGTTGTATGTTGAAACTGGTTTCTGTTATGTCAAATGTTTGTAATAATTGGTCTGAAGTCTGATTCCCTTCATTTGCAAGGGATAAAACTGGACGTTATCCATTATCTAAAGAAACTATTTCTTAGTTAGTATACAGGAGTGAAATGATTGTCTGGCTAACATCTCGAGTGACTCATTTTCACCTGTAGTCTAGTCCCACGCTATTGATTACTATATGACAATGGCGATATATTAAAGTAATTCTATTGGTGATTCACAGCTAGTGATTTGAAACATAATTAAGCTTACAACAATGGATAACTACTTGAAAGAGCCCATCCTTATTGTTCGGCCCAATGTTAGATTCGTAATATATATGTTTGTTGTTTCTATCTCAGAGACATTGATGTCGCCTGCCCCATGATCCAGTTATCCCTCAAGAAAATTGAGTGGCCATCTTTTTCAAAATTTTGGTGGCCGAATTACTTTGTAGGTTAATGTTCATGGAGGACAAGTGAAATATCCTAGACAAGATGGAGGTGCACACACATTTTACATTCAATTGTAAATTTACTGGCAGATCACCTATATCTAACATGAATTGAGATCGAGGTATGAAAGGATTGTCCCATTTCATTTTAATGTCCCTCTATTGACAATGAAACTATTAGGTCAGATACCAGGCACATTGAAGTATATTCTGTGTCAGTAAGCTGTAAGATTTACATTGATGCATGTATTCTCTATGCCAAAATATATATAACGTTTCCATCTGCCCTGGCTAGCAATGGTTGATTTAGCATTGTGGAGACATTATTCTACAATATTAGTCAATCTGTTTCCTAGTATATATAATAAGCAGTTAAATATTTAAGTCAATTACCATTTCCATCCTTGTCTATCTTTTACTACCAACAATTAGCAAGGGTAACTGTACTTTCAGGTAATATTAAATACAATTTAAAAGGGCAACGAACTGACTGCAACACCCATATCCGTTGAACACAAATACAATGGGTTGAATGAGATTTCTTTGGTTGAGAAATAGATAGTAATCAGTACTAAACCAATTAAATGAGATTGCATTACATGTTTTGAAAACTCAGAGTAGCCATGGAGTTTTCATCAGTGCAACGTTTTCATCAGTTAAACACAACGTCTTCATTTATCAGTTCAACACAACTACAACAGGCTGATACTGAGTACTGAAGGTGACATGAAATTTGACGAAATATTTCATGAACTGGAACGAAGAGATTACTTTTCATTTTCTTTTATTTTGTTTAGCAGATAATGAAGTTCCTCTGTAAGAAGGCAAACCGTTCTGATTCAGAGATTTTAGGATTTTAATGAGCCACACTGTTGAGTATGTTCCAGCTCGTCTCCGTGTTTGATGTTTTACAATTTCATTTAAGGTTAGGTAGGTTCAATATAATATGTATTGTCTGTCAAATGAAAGGCTACTATAGTAGTTACTTTAAAAGAACTGAACTTATACTCTATGTACAATTGTACATTTGCATCTATGGCTGAGGTAACTAATGTTAACTAGTTCTTATGCCTCAGAAGACACCTACTGGAATCAGGTATGATCAAATACTAAGTTTGTCCCATGCCTGCCGTACTGGAACTAGCTAGTATGCAAAAACTCAGAAGCAAATTAACAGTTAGTTTTAATGGTTAAACAAGTACGTACCACACCGTTACTCTGGGAGTCTATCAAGTCGAGTTGGTCCGTCCAAGTCTTCTGGGCTGCGGCAAACTGCCCCGCCGCCATCTGCTGCTCCACCGTCAACCCCATTCTGAGGATAAATGAAGTGCCAGAGTAACGGTGCCCCGAAGACGGGCGGTAGGGCGATGCCGGGCGCGACGGTCACCATGTCGCCCTCCAGGGCCTTCACGGAGACGAGGGGGCGGCTGAAGGCGACCATGGCGACGGCGGTGGCTAGGGCTGGGGGCGGGGCGCGGCCCGCGTCCTTCTTCTTCCTTTTTCTTCTCCTTCTTCCTCCTTTTTCTTCCTTCTTCTTCCTTCTTCTTCTTCATTCTTCTTCTTCCTAGTACCTCCTCCTCCTTCTCCTTCCAAGACGGACGCGGGCAAGGCTGGGGAGGGGCGGGCGGCGCTGCGCGGGCGGGCTGCGCGGGCAAGGCTGCGGCGGCGGGCGGGCGGCGCTGCGGGGGCGGGCTGCGTGGGCTCATATTTCTATCATCTCTCTCCCCTCACGTCACTTTAGCAGTCAATAAAGGATTGCATGTATGCAAACTATATGCTTTTTAGTTCTTTCATGATATTTCTTATGATAATATTTGATTAGCAAATGGTTTTCACTGTTAGATTCTTGATATTTTTACTGAAAACGGATTCGTCCACATGTTGACTAGTCGAAGGGCTTCATCCAAATCAAAGTCAGTGCCTGTGTAAATTCAAATCGGTAACCAGCTGACAAAAGCCGAATTTGGAGCAAAAGCAGTCCTCGCGCCGGAGCTGCTGCTTGCCTACGCCATCTGTCTTATGTATGCAGCGTGGGCGGGTGGAGGCATGAGCAGCTGCTGCATCGACATTTTTGGGGACCAAAATACATGAGGCGGGTTCCACAACTTGCAGATAAGAGCTCAGGCTGGTTTCTTCGTTTTAATTTTTTTATTTGGCTCTGCAGGTTTTCTCGGCTAAAGTTTGAATGTT
The DNA here is from genome assembly GCF_019320115.1 of Miscanthus floridulus. Taxonomy (NCBI): domain Eukaryota; kingdom Viridiplantae; phylum Streptophyta; class Magnoliopsida; order Poales; family Poaceae; genus Miscanthus; species Miscanthus floridulus. The sequence goes on from NC_089594.1 coordinate 3,471,205, forward strand.
TCTTTCTATTTTTTATGTAAAAAGTTTGGTGATGATCCTGCATGCGTGATTTTTTGTATGTGACAAACTTTGAAACGTGACTATATCAAACGCATTTTTTTTTTGCCCCCTTTCCTCTTTCAGGTTGAAATGGGCAGCAAGCTTGTTAGCTTGATAAAATATTTCTTGTTTGCCTAACCGAATGGTACCGTATCAGCATCTTCGGACGTATTCTTCAGAATCTGGAGCTCTGCATTCCTTAAATGATTAAGGACTAATTCATGCGATTATACCTTGTTTGCTGAACCGAATCATTTAGTATCATTCTTCTCCATTATACAAATAATATGATGCAAACAAAAATGCTAATTAGTTTTGTGTTTTAGAAAATAATATCACCTAAAGTTTATCAATCAAACATCTAAAAGCGACACAGTGGGCTTGTTGCTGTGATCCCCTAACAAAAGCACCGTCCCCAGACAGAGTGAAAAAGGAGAGGGCGCTGGGGAGGATGGGGAATCTGCTTTTGGTTTGGTCCGAGCAAAAGAAGCAGCTCTGGGTGGCCACCTTGGTGCCTGCTCCCCCGTTTTGGGGGAGGGTGAGCTATCACCCGTGGGTGATAGAAAACACCCATGCAAGCAGAATATTTTTGATATATACTACATATATTCCGTTTTTTCTTATATATGTTTCAGGTGTGGCGGCTGCCAAGCCTCCGCCACTCTCTCGTAGTCTCGTATCAATGATATCATCATTCAGCCTGTTCGTTTGGTCGTAAACGATCGTGGATTATAAGCCAGAACAGTATTTTTCTCTCACACCAAACCAGCCAGCGGTAATAATCCACGATCGTTTCAGCCGAAACGAACAGACTGATTGTTCTAGCAGAAAGTGCAGAACGCACAGAGAGGATAGTATGTTCTGTTGCTTTCATGTCACGTACTAGTATACTCACCTTTCGATTTTCGATTGGCTGGACCGAGTCTGCAAAAGAATGGACGGTAGAACCAGCGGGAGTGGAGTGGACAGGGAAATCTAGAATAACGGTACATGATTGGGGAGCAGGAAAAAAAAAAAGATAAGATCGATCATTAGGATTTAGCTGTTGGTCAAGGGTCGTCTAAAACACCTACTACAGAGGCGGCATTTTAAGGGCGCCGTCTCTAGAGATCGATTAATAGAGACGATATTCTTAAGAAGTCTACCTCTAGAAATAGTAGCCGTATATAATTTTTTCATATAAACTTAGATGAAGACAAACTTTATACCGAACATATAGAGATCGATGTGATCTACGATTTTGTAGTTGACAAGTTCTGTTTATATTACCAATAATTTCTCAGGATTTGAAAAATTAATTTTAGAATTTTCAAACGATCTCAAATATTAACATGGTCTATAACAAAGTTGTACTCCCTTCGTTCCAAATTATAGTTCGTTTGACTTTTTTTTGACCTCAAGTTTGACCACTCGTCTTATTCAAAAAAAATATGTCAACATAATCAAATTTAAGTCATTTTTGAAGAGCTTTTGTTAATAAAGCAAGCCGCAACAAAATAAGTGATATTTTACACAAATTTTTGAATAAGACGGGTAGTCAAACTTGAGGTCAAAAAAGTCAAACAAACTACAATTTAGAACGAATTTAGTAATTATCAATGATTTCTAAACTTTGTTTTGAATTTATGTGGTGCAAATTGTCCAATAAAAGGAAAATTTGAGACCTAGAATTTCTTAACTAAACTTGTATAGGAAGCTACAATATTATTGTAAACTTATTACTTTGCCAATCATGTGCGCCTAAAGCTCCATTTGCTTCATATATATATATATATATATATATATATATATATATATATATATATAGAGAGAGAGAGAGAGAGAGCGCTATTACCCTGTAACTGGCTATAAAATAACTTATTCTATAGTCACTTTGAGTTACAATAATTACTATGTTAATTTACGAGATTATAGTAACTCCTTGCTAAGTGGTTTACTATAACGGTATGGTAAATATCCCCACGTGTTATAGTAACCCAACTATCATAAATATGTATTAACATTATCGTAAATTAGTATATAAAATTATCATAAATGGAGGTGGCTACAGAATAACTTATTTTGTAGCTGGCTACTGAATAACTGAGTATATTCAGTAGCCAGCTACAAAATAGGAGAGTATATTCAGTAGCCAGCTACAAAATAAGTTATTCTGTAGCCACCTCTATTTACGATATTTTTTATACTTAATTTACGATAAAGTGAATACATATTTACGATAATTACGTTACGAGATATTTACCGTAACATTATAGTAAACCACTTAGTAAGGAGTTACTATAATCATGTAAATTAGCATAATAATTATCGTAACTCAAAGTGGCTACAGAATAAGTTATTTTGTAGCCAGTTGCAGAGTATATATATAAAAGATCCCACAACCACAAAACAAAATATCCTTGAGGGTCGAAAACCCTCATGAAAAGCCAAAATTGCCAAGGAAATAACTCCTGGTGGCTAACACTCAAGGAATGACCCGCTAGGGTAGAGAGTCAGGGAAGAAATAGCTATTATCTTGAGGGCCGGCCGCCACAAATCAATTCCTTGAGGGCTGAGAAGGAAACAAATAAGTGGTCAGGTTTTTTATAGCACCGTTTAAGGAAACAATTAAGTGGCGGAGAGGCTTGGTGCAGAGCGGAACGGTGAGGTAGGCTTCTAGCGTCTCACAGTTTCTTTGTCAAAGTTCGTGTGATGTTCTGTTCTTTGCATTCCTAAGAGCAATTGGACCAAAATGAAGTCTGCTTTGATGCATTTGAATAGTGTTAGTTTGGGTGATTGATGGATGCACTTGAATAGTGTTAGTTTGTGTGATTTGAGGCATTGGTAATTGGAACCAACGTTAGTGGCCACGGTAGTGTTGTAATCGGACCTAATGCTGTGGGTTTATAACTAGGACAGAGTGAATAAGCTACTGGGTAGTATATTACTGTTCAAACCTGCAACTGTATATGGGTAATCGAGGTTGGATTCCCTTGATCGACGAGGATAATGCAAATTAGAATATGCTTATTAGATGTAAACTAGCAAATATGCCCGTGCGTCGCAACGGAAGAAAAAAAAAATTGTCAAAAGTCCGACTTGTTCACTTCAGCTTTCTGTATAGCTGCAGCAGCCGCGGCAACCTAATTTGTTAGGTGATACTTCTGACGTTATGAGTGATTGTTGTAGCAATTACAAAGGAACAGCCCTGCTAAAGGAAACAATAATGACGATGTTTGATATTTATTTATTTATTATCCTTTCTATAAAACTTAAAGCTATATTTTATTTTATGATGATCATTGTATCCATAATATAAGTTAATATTAGTAATAATATTATGTATTGAACTAGGATAATGCCCATGCGTTGCAACGGGAAAGAATAATGCCACAATAATCTTATTTTGAACTTGTGTTGTGTTTTACCAAAAAAAAAAGGGTACATTGAGCATGATGTTCGCAATATTCCATTTACAGCCAATGATCAATATTACATGAGTTTTCATGAAGCATTAACAATTAGAATATAATTCAAGTTTTGACCTGAATTTGAAATAATCTTAATTGATACCGTCATGTAGTCCTACGGGAATTGAAATTCTCCTAGATTTTCCATCATAAGATGATAACTGGATCACAAAGTATTACGGATCAGCAATAAATGAAATTAGCATAACATATATGGTCAAAATTGCATGAGAGAAAATACTAAAGTGCCAAAATAACTACTCCCATCTACAAATACAACTACATAGGCAAATCAGACAAACATCCATGTGAAACATTATTGGATATCAAATGCATTAGTAAGTTGATATGACTATGCAACTAACAATAAATTGGTAATGCATCCATTTGCGGAAGAGAAGGCTTCTTGCAAAACTCAATAAACAATGTATCTAGTGTATATTAAACAGGAATTGAAGAACATGTACTTGACATTTTCTTTCAGAAAGAGAAGACCAGTGTTTATTATTATGGTGAGGGTCAACAATGAAATTCTAGGTAAAAGAAAGAACAAACCCCACCAAGGGTTGCATGCATTCTTGTTCCCAAATTCTCTCCTTACAGGACTTGCAAGTGCTGTGAACCCTGCATTCTGATTCCGAAATACACCCTTTCCAACAACCGTGAGAGGGCTACTTGCGCTTGGTACATTTCTTCTAAGAAAGGCATTAGAATCTCAAGAACGCCCAGCTGAATTACTCTACAGGACAAAAGACAAATCTTGTAAGCAACAATATTCAGATTTATTTGGACCAAGCTGCATCATCACACTATGTTGTGTTAACAATAGGCCAAGTTAGCTATTATATGTAGTGCACACTTACCAAATGGGTTACATGTTTGATCTTTATAGTTGCCGAGATGTAAAGCTTGAGCTATATTGACAGGTTCCACTGTTTATCTTAGACAGTGAAAGGAGGCAACTGAGCATGATCCATTTTTTGATATATAAACTTAAGAAATCTGCCTCTAGAAATAGTAGTCGTATATAATTTTTTCATATACAAACTTAGATGAAGACAAACTTTATACCGAACATATAGAGATCGATGTGATCTACGATTTTGTAGTTGACAAGTTCTGTTTATATTACTAATAACTAGTATAGTGCCCGTGCTAACGCCACGGCTTCATTCTAGGGATGCACTTGAAAACGACCATTTTCAACCAAACGACGATATTTTTTCCATAGTTTTAGTCTCACGCAATTGTATACGACCATGCATATGATCCGGAATACACTCATGCATAATAAGGCATAATAAAGTCATGTCTCGCATACTAAACATTTGACGACTATTTCAGCCTTCAACATAGTCTCCTAGGTAGCTCAGATGTCTTCTGTCGATTCCATCAATGGAGACAAAGACCAAGCTTGGAGCTGCAGGCAAATGGACATAGTTCAACCAAACAGGAAGTATTATAGCTGAATGAAACAATTCACCAAATTACAGAAATATTTAGCCAGCTATAAAAATAAATTCTCAATTCTAGCTACCTGACTCTTGGTGCAAGAAAAAAAAAGCAAAACAGAGATAGTTCTCATGGCTGTATAATGTTTAGGTCATTTCAGTATTTCATAATTAATGGCTTGTACAGAGAAAAACTTCATGCCTTCTCCAATGCCCCTAAACTAGCTGTGATCCAATATATCACAATTCAATCCAGTAACATGTAGGTTGCATCAATGTGAAGCTAAGGCTTACTCAACTTTGTAGAGCTAATATTGTCAAAACCATAGCCTGCTGCAGCCATCTAATTTAAGAAATGACAGAGATTGTTTCTCTGAAACAAACCTAATAGCTCATCCCTTCATACGACATCAACCGCAAGTTAGATACCCCGAACAGCAAACTTAATTTCACAAAAAAAATCTAATACAAGGTGTTTATGGGTTACTCAGTTAGTACTTGTAACCTGACTCTTGCTGCAAGAAACAAAGCAAAATAGAGATAGTTCTCATGGCTGTGTACATGTTTAGAAAATATTACTTACCACTCATCACCAGTTCAACACATCTTTAAATACAATATTCTTGGTGGTCTTCCCTGTAGTATCTAGTTCCTTGTTTGGTTTTGATAAAATTCTAGTTGTTTGCCTTGAAACTCCCCTTGACAAAGCAACATAAAGCTGTCCATGTGAGAACACGTGTTCTAGAAGGTAGATCCCAACATTTGGAATGGTCTGCCCTTGTGCTTTATTGATGGTCATTGCAAAGCTTAGGCGAATCGGGAACTGTTTCCTTCTCATTTTGAAAAGCAGTGAAATATCATCGGACGGAGACATTGGAATCCTAGGTAGGAACACCCTTCTGCCTGCATGCTGCCCACCAACAATTTCAGCATCAATTGCGTTGTCCTAGAAGGCTCTAACCATTAACCTCGTTCCATTGCACAATCCATTGTTTGGATCAAGATTGCGGAGAAGGATCACAGGGCGGTTGATTTTTACTTTGAGCACATGCGGTGTGAGACCATTTGGAGTGATGGCGTTTAGGAAGTCAGTAGGGTAGTTATTTATTGAATCATCATCGACAGAGTCAAAGCTATGGTAAACTTTTTCCTCACCTAGAAACCTGTCAATCATCTTCTCATTTAGCTGATCCACATGTTCATTTTTGGTAGAAAGGATGGCACGTGTGCTCATATAAGCTGTTGATCTTGCATTGTCCTCAAGTGATGGGAACACATGTTGGATTAGCTTGTTTACACAATCATCTGTATCTGTATAACCAATCACAATATCTTTTGGCAAGTGAACATAATCATTGGCAATTGTCTCTTCAGTCCCATTCCCAATTCGAAGGAGGTAATCTGAGAACCATGGGTCAAATTGAGCCCTCATGTTACGTGTCAACCGTATCTTTCTGATACTATCCCACAAATAAGATTTCTGCAATGTAGCATCTGTCACCTGTGCTCTGGTCCCACGTGTTACCACTGGAAGAATCTGTCTAAAATCTCCACCAAATACCATGACCTTCCCTCCAAATGGCAATTCACAATTCATAATATCTCGTAGCGACCTATCAAGACACTCAACCGCTAGACGATTTGTCATAGCAACCTCATCCAGATTAGCAAAGATGCCCTATGGAGTAACTATGTAGTCCCACCTTGCTTTGTGAAGTTGCACATGCTATTGCTTGCAAGCTTTATAGGGATTTTGAACTTTGAGTGTGCCGTTCGACCTCTAGGCAGTATCGACGCTGCTATACCAGAGGTTGCGGTTGCAATGGCTATCAGTCCCTCAGAACACACTCTAGCAAGAAGTGCCTTGTACAGGAACGTCTTTCCTGTTCCTCCTGGACCATCAACAAAGAACACTTGGCTTTTTTTATTCAGTACATGATCCATAATCTCATCAAATCTAGCACGTTGTTCCTTGTTAAGACTCCCTTTTATTTCTAAATGTTCCTGGTCAACCCCCACCGAAAGTTCTTCTCTGACCTCCCTCAGTATGTCATTGGAAAATTCAGCTGTTTGACAAGAAAATTTTGATATCAGTATACTTTTTCTATTTGTAAGATCAGTACACAATGTTGTGACAAATTGTTACCTATATCATTCGGCTCCGGAAGATCATAGTTTTTTATATCTTTTCCCATGGATTGGAGCAAATCCCTAATATCTCTAAGCACCATTTGTTCTACTATTTTTGAGTTACACTGGTTTCTGCTGTAATCTTCAGACATTGATTCTTTATGCTTCTCCCACAGTGCACGAATTTTGGTGGCCTCACAATGAACCAGAATAGTAGCAAATAATCTTCTGAGAGCATATGGCATCTGAAAGGTGGCTGACTCACACAAGCAGTCATCAATTGTCTTATCCGTCTCTATGAGTCCTCTCTTCTCACATGATTCTCTAAAAGTAGGACATACGATTCCTGCTACGGTTTTTAGATCCTCAAATGAAGTTGGACCCCTAACATGATTTAGAAGCACTCTAAAAATACCTCTCGCCTTCAGTAGGGTGCGCATACACTATCCACCCAATCTGTCCTCCTTTCTTTCTTCTTTGCCATACCTTTTTGCCACTGACCCACCGATAGTACTCTGGCATCTCTCTGTACAATAATTTTCTTGCAAAACTGTCCACACAGCTAACCTTGAAAAAATCTGTCAATGTAGTCATAGAAGATTTGGGATTGTTCACTACTTCTAAATTCTTTGTCTCGTCAATAATAATAGACTGCATGTTTGGCAGATGACATTGGAGCTGCAAAACAGATGGGTATACCCCAAAAAGATGGAAACCGAAAATCCTGTGTACAGCTTCTAGCGGTGAGATGTATCTAGCATCCCTATACTGACGAATCTCAATTATTACCCTAGCATCAACGACTGAGAATGATGCACAATCGTGGTATTTGTATACATATTTAAATAAATACTTACAGGCTTTGATGCTTGAACATGCTTCAACTTTGATGTGACAGTTATATCTCATAAGCAGGCTAGGATTGTACGGGACAACCCACCTGTTGTCCAACTCAGCCCCTCTTATCTTGACATGCTGGACATCATCTCTTCTACAAAGGATAAGAATCTTTACCTTGTTGGGTTTCTGGGTTGAATTGCCGAGGATAGAGAAAGCGACACTCTCCATCGATCATACACGGACACTTCCTATTCAAGGCACCACATGGTCCATGGAGCATATGCTTAATGACTAGGTTATGCAACACAGGGTACTCATCCTTGTCAGGAATCTCTACCGAGATGTATCTGTCATATTCATCTGGTGTCGGGTTCATAAACCCGGGGTCCCTCATGGACCGGTTTCCCAACAAAGGCTCGGCCCAGCGGGCAACGTTGCAAACAACACGCAAACTCACGGGCCGGCCCAAGTACCTAAATGACAGGCCGGAACGGGGATCCGATCACCGACCGGAAGGCCTGGACGGGGAGGAACGGCACCCGCTTCTGACTTCGTCCCACCTCTCCGACCGGAAGCCCTCGCTTCGGTCTCCAGCCCACCCCCGAACGGCCTCTCCGACCAGAAGGCTTGGCCCAACTACGGTTCCGGCTCCGACCGGAAGCACTCGCTTCGGTTTCCAGCCCGCCTCCGGACGGCCTCTCCGACCAGAAGGCCTGGCCAAACCCCTGTTTACAACTCCACTCCGGCTAACACAATCAGGGCCGACTGGGGCCAACCGACCGGGAATGCCCGCTTGGTAAGGACCAGGAAATGGACAGAGAAAGTAAGGTAGGGCGCAAAGTCAAACTACAATACCGGGACCCCGACAGGATATGACAGAAGGGTGCCCTGCAACCTTCCAGACTCTGTCAGAACCCCAACAGCGTTGTAGGCGCCATTAACTCCCATACGGTAAGGCACCCCACACGTGCCTCTGGGCATCCACAGTATTGTGGGCGTCGGCTTTTACCGTACCGAGCGAACATGGTAAAACCCCTTACCTGCCTCCAGGTATCGACAGTATGACAGGCTCCGACGTCTGCCACACCCAAAGAAGACAACTCCACCGCCCACGTACATCTGACATCCAATAGTATTATGGGCGCCTACCATTATCTTGTGCCTACTGGCGTGGGAAGCAAGACTTAGCAACCGACGTACTCCCTCTCTCTCACTTGTAAGGCCATCCCCTTCATCTATAAAAGGGGATGCGCTCTCTTCCAACAGATAGGTCGAATCAAGTTCTCAAGCTCCCTAAGTTCATTCAGACTCAGTAGGACACAACAACAGAACCACCAGGTTCAGGCCACAAGCATGGGATCAAACACTTAGCTCATAGCGGAGCCCCTGTCTCTCTCGGCGCTTTGACCAGAGTCTGACCGGGTCACTTGCTCCCCCCATCTTTCTCCTTCTCGTTTGCAACCCCACTGCAAACTTCGAGCACCTGGGCTCAGGAATAAAGTCACCGACCGACTCAAACTGGACATAGGGCACGTTGCCTGAACCAGTATAAACCCTGTGTCATTGAGTGCTAGGCCACCTCCGATCACAATGTATGGCAAAACTACAAATATTTACGTGTTGGTCACTTTTCTGCACCGACAGTTATCGCCATCTGTGGGGAAGATGCTGTACGTTTAACACTTTTTGGTCATCGGATGTCCCACTTTTCCGCCCCCTTCGCCATGGCAGGCTTAGGCGATACGATTCGCTTCGGCTCGCTGGAGTTCCCTGTGCTCCCACCTGTTGGGATGTGGGTTCCACCCGTCTTCAAGCCACCCGACTTCATCATTGGTGTCTACACATCTCGGATGTACATGTATCACAGGCATATGGTTAACATTTTCTTCCTGGACAAGAGTAGGACACGCTCGGTGGTTGTTATCCACTGCTCTTGCTCTTTTATAGTCCCGCCTCTGCTGTAGCAATTTTTCCTTGGTTGTCGCATCCATGTTTAGGTACCAGTTTCAGAAACTGATCTGCGTGGCAATGCTTGAGCTGGCACCTGATCACCATTGCACACAAGAGATATATTTGATCCAATCTCCACCCCTCGAAATTTACAATGTTTTAGTTAGATGGTAACATACCTGTATTAATTACGGTGCCGTTTGAACTCTTGGTCTGCAAAGGCCTCAATGGTGGTCGTTGTTTCCTGACGTACTCATCATTCCTATGTAGCCCGTCGTTGGACTCAATTGGATTATCATTTTGCTGGTCACGATGTATTGATGCTTGGCAAATGGCCGAAACACCACTTTCCTGTGGTGTTTTTCCTCCTGCGACTTTTAGTTTTCAATTAAACAACACTTACCAGAGGCATATTATATCATATTATCTCTTCGTATACCCTAAAGAATTATAATCAATTGCATCGACAGAGACGACGTACCCAACCGAGATGGCGCCAAGGTGGAATATACTGCTTCTGTCATTTCAACATCTGTGCAACTGGATATAGGTTCTACATCACATGGTTCTGGGTGTATAAAAATTAAGCGTGTTACTCATTTCGATGCATAAACAAAGAAGAACAGATTGCATCGGCAGAGACGACGTACCCAACCGAGATGGCGCCAAGGTGGAATATACTACTTCTGTCATTTCAACATCTGTGCAACCGGATATAGGTTCTACATCACATGGTTCTGGGTGTATAAAAATTAAGTGTGTTACTCATTTCGATGCATAAACAAAGAAGAATAGATTGCATCGGCAGAGACGACGTACCCAACCGAGATGGCGCCAAGGTGGAATATACTGCTTCTGTCATTTTAACATCTGTGCAACTGGATATAGGTTCTACATCACATGGTTCTGGGTGTATAAAAATTAAGCGTGTTACTCATTCCGAAGCATAAACAAAGAATACATGATCAGATTGAGGATACCATAATCAGGAGTCATTAGTATTGCCGGTGTTTTTTTCATTGCACGGTATTCACGTTGCTTTCTATTCCACTCTTCTATTTGTTCAGTGGTTTCCTCGGCCCTTTTCCGTGCGTGGTATTCACGTTGTTTTCTATTCCTTTCCTCCCTCTTTTTTCTCTCTTCATCATCTATAGGTTCACCTTCATGTATATAATGCGTGTCACAGTTTTGCAAAAAAATTCTGAGAAACTGACCAGGAACCATGGCAGCTAACATACTATTGGTATTTCTTAACGTTTACATAAATTAATCCGCCAGCGTACGGAATTAACATTGTAGCTTTCACCCGGAAGTATTCAGGGTATCGTATTTCCACAGGGAATGGAGGTATTTCTTCTAGTTAATTCATCCAAGGACAACACAAGGATAGCTGATAAGGGTAGAGATGGATTCCTAAGGCGTAGGGTCTAAGGATAGATAAACTCTACTTATACTTGCTCACTTCGGGCATCGGCGTACACCTGGTCTGCCAAGCAATACCGGGTTGTAGCTCTACACCATACCCAGACGTGGGGGATTGCAAAGGACGGACATGGCTGTCACCACCGGCCGCCTACCCCTCAACCATGGGATACGAGGCTAACGAAGGTAGCCTCTAGCCTAGACACCACGTCTACATTGTTGACTAATACTCTAGTGCGCATGCAAGGGTTATCCGTATTTATCAAGGCCCTTCTACTAGAGCATCCGTCACGGGGATGGACGACGAACCCGCAAGCAAATATGAGTATAGCTTAACTAATCAAAAGACTTTTATGACCACAAGAACTACGAACACTTACTAAGACACCCGTTCAGGTACGAAGCCGGCATTCATCGAGGTACAAGCGGGGGAAGGTTGCCGACAAGCCATGCACTTCTTCTCTGAACTCTCCCTCTCATCTCTCCCTACTAAGTTGCTAGAGCTAGCTAGGGCCTAAGCCCATGGATTGGTGTTGCTGTTGCACTAGCTCTTTGGTGCTCTTCTTGCTCTTGTGTGTTGTTCAAATGAAGGGAGAGAGAGCCTCCTTTCATAGGTGGAGAAGAGGGGGCTCTTTGGAAAATGCTCTCTCCTCTCATGGATGGTACCAAACTGTCATCAAGGTGCACTGAACCTGGACGTCACCTGGTGAACCATCATTGCAAAGGCGGCATCAACTAACCGACCAAAGCTTAGGCCAATCGAGGCCACTGGCGGTGCGGCCGCACCCTGGCTGAGCCCAAATCAGCCCAACTTTGTTGGGTTGCCTCCTATGATCATCTGGACTTGGCCCATGGTGGTGTTCTACGCAATTGAGATGTTTGGACTTGGGTTTGGCCTCTTTCTCCCCTTTGCCTGGGCCCTGATCCATCTGGTAATGGGCCTTGCTCCTTCGGGCTTGTGCAGAATGGTATTTGTGTTTGTTCTTTTGCACATTTTTGGCCATTTTTATGTGTATTTCCGTAAATGCCTCCTACAAATGGTAAATCACCAAAACTAGTGGAATATGTTAGTTTTAAAGTCTTATCACTAAGTTTGGTGTCCGTATTGGTTTATTTTATGTGCTAATTGGCGATTGAAAAATGTGAGTTAAGGATCGCCAACAAGCACCCACACTTAACTCTTTGCTCATCCTCGAACAAAGTTAGAGATAAAAGTAATCATGAGTATAACATCCCAAGATATACAGCTATACACGAAAGTTATTCCAACACATTCTTTACGCAAGTGGGATATGTGGCACTGGCTAACATGTTTCCATGGGTTATTGAAAAACAGAACAGCTCTCGAAACAAAGTCATCTTCCTAATTTCACATCTTAGCACTTGGAGTTTTTGAAAGTTTTTTCTCAAACAAAAGCATAGTTCACTTTATACTCCTCAAGTGGCACTCTCAAATCACTCAATGGTGTATATTTCCTTATCAAGGCATAGCAAAGTTTTGCCTTCTTTTGTTTTCTCCTACCTCTAAAAAGGTTTATATGGAGCTTTAGGTAGGGATAAACAAAGTAGCATACCTGTATTGCATATATTGTAAAGTCAAATCGAGGATCCAAGGAGAGAAGTGTCATACTCTTAGATCAAGATGTGCATATGTGTGGAAAGTAAGTAAACTACTACTATACTCCTTTTGTAGATATGATCTCTCTTTATAACTTATTATTTTGAGACATGGCAATCATCATCATTTTTTTCTTTTTATGAGCCTTCAATGTGCTCATTTTTTTCAATACCTTGGGACCTTCATGTGTCCCTATTTTTTTCTTCATACTTTTCCATAGCCCATGTCTCTCATTCTAAACCATTTATTTAGAGAGAGATCACTATCTTTTACAACATGGAGTATTACCTACCAAACATTTTTTGTCCACTCCTAGTGTAGGAGCAGAATTTTGGGTGGACGAAAACATGTTTTTGCGTACTCCCAGTGTAAGAGAAGCATGTGTATGTGGGTGTACGTGATCTTGATCTTGGGAGCATGATAAATCTCTCAACAAGGGTCAACAAGACTTGACCAAACTCAACACAAAAACAAGTAGCTTATGTAGAAGGTTTTAAACTTGCAAGATGTTATATTTGGCTTTGGTAGGATTTTGCTCACCAAATTAGGAGTATGTGATACTTATGTTTTTATAACATTTTTATCAAAATAAATTCTCCAAGTACTTTGAATAGAAATGGTAGGATTTATAAGTCAGAGTTGTCTCACACCTCACAACAACTTAGTCAACATGATTGTCCTATTAGAATATTTTCCCACAAGCATAAGTGTATGTATATGGAACAAACTTCATGCATGCTTCTATCTTAAAATGTTATGAACATGTCACTTTTCAAAATTTTAAATGAAGTGTGGTTTATAAATTTGCATGGAGGTGGAGCGACATCTGTTTTTAATTTGTTCAATGTTTTAAGTTTTAAAATTTTGGGAGAGTTAAGGGTAGAGTTTGCACAAACCAACGTTGTAGAGAAGGAGTTGAGTCAGAAGTGGTTTGGCTAAACCAAAAGTTCAGCCAATCCTCTCTTGAGCCATTTGTCTTGTCCTTCTGCCTGTTGGAACAGTCGATGTTTGTGCAACGTGGTGGTGGGAGATCTCGAATGTGTATTCGTCATGCTTAAGAGATCTCCCCCACACTTATTGTTGTACCTGTTTTTATTTAACAAGGAAAAACAAAAGTGGAACAAGGGCTTTACCGGTTTGAATACCGGAGAGCCTAAAACTTATTATTATTTTTTTATTATATTATTTGTATTATTATCTATTAATCTATATTTTTTATTTATTTTTATTCGTTCACCAGACTTTGCATACCTAAGCAAGGCTAATGTAAATATTGCAAAGTAAATCTAGCCTTGATTTATCTCCATAAAAGATTACTTCCATTGTTTTATAAAATTATTACTCAAAGTTCATTAATCAAATTTCAACACCATGTCAAAGTTTGATTAACGAAGGCCGTTTTAACCTAAGCACCATGCTTAATTCAAAAAGGCCTATGGGTGTACCTATATAGAATACACCCAAACCAGAGCATATGACATAAACAAGCAAAGCATGAATCTTGTTTTCTCATGAAGAGAAATATAAGTGGCAGAGTTTGGTGAACTTTTATTTACCTTCGCATACCTGAGTGTTTTTGTCCCGACAGCATCTGTGAATGGAGCTTCGAAGTTGCTACAGCGGATTGCAAGATTGCATGGTCCAACTCAGGTGAGCCATAAGGCTAGGTCACACACACAACTAGTGTGTATAGACCATGGGCCTTAGTGCAAAGGTCAAGAAGAGGAGAATGCTCCTTCTCTCTTCTTTTTTCTATACTTTTTGTTTTCTTTTCTCTCTCTCTCTTTTCTATTTGTATTATTTTTTATAATAGATTTTTTCCTTTAATCTCTCTTTTTTTATAGCAAGGTAGAGTTGTCATCAATTTTCTTTTTTTTTAGCCCAAGATGGCCTTTTGTGTGGATGGAACTTCCTCCCCCACCCTTGGACTTTTGTGTAAAAGTCAAGTGTGCAATGTCGGGGGGTCTCCCCTTGAGTGTGTTCCATCACAAAAGAACATCGACGTGTATGATTGATGAAGCTCTCATGTTCTTTAGCATTATATGCCCCTTGTTCTTCTTAGTCTCAATCTGAAAGGGTTAGCAACCAAGAATACCCGAAGGTGCATACTAACTTGAAAACATGATCTTGCTTTATTGATAATAAAGTTATTATTATTATTAGGAGAATATATATTTTTTTATGATAATTCGGGGTATCTCCCAGCAGTGCTTAATTTATGGTCTTAAGCTTGCCCGTGGGAACTTCATCCTGCAGCAATCAATGGTGGTGTAGGTCCTAGCTTCACCACCAAACATTTAGCAACAATGTTCAAGCTACAAGGTTAGTACCACACTACAGTTACGGGATTTGCAGTATTTGTTATAAACATATGCATCCACAACCACTCTCCTAAAAAGTTTGTGAACAAGGACCAAGACGTGGTTGTGATCCTCGTAGGAGCAGGCGGTAATAAGAACAACAAACTATGTGAAAGGACCGAGGATGCCACATAGAGGGGGGTGAATAGGCGTTTCTAAAAATTCAACCCTTCAAAAGCAGAAACTATTAGTGTTGGAGTTTCCAAACACTTGGAAACTCTTAATCAGAGAAATAAACCCCTCACGAGTTAGCCAACAGAGAATACAAGGTATAAAGAATATATCTAGAAGCTACAACCCTGCAGCAAACAAGTTGGACCAGCAGGTATGCAAATTCAGCGCAGTGACCAAATACCAGACACGTCCGGTATTCACGGGTTTGCCCGGCCAGCTCTCAACTTGCTCCGATTGATCTCTCTTTTCAAGCCATGGACCAGACCACTATTGGTAACTTGCAGATAAGCTCAAACAACACACATAGATCACAAATACCAAATGTAGAGGGAGATCGAGACACGGTATTTGTTTTACCAAAGTTCGAACTCCGTCAAGTTCTACTCTCCGTTGAGGGGGGCTACGAGTGACCAGTGAAGGTCAGCTCTAGAGGACCACGAAGGCCACTCTAGCTGGAGTTTTTCCAACTCCTTTTCCTCCTTCCACTAGTTAATTCCTTCCCTTGCGGTGGTGGAATCGAACCGTTACAAACTTCCCGATGCACACCACAATCTCTTGGGTGCTCTCCGGCAACGCCTAGCTATCTAGGACCGAAGAGTCCAAGAGTAACAAATACAAATCATGAGATCGACAAATATGCACAAGTGCTCAAGGGTGGCTTGCTCTCAAATTTGAATCTCACTCAACCCACAAGATGGATTTTGCAAGTTTGAATCAATCACTCACTAAGAGAGGATTGAAGAGTGTTCTCAAGGCTCAAAAACATGTGAGAGAGTCAGCAGAATCAGCAGCCTCCAAAGGTGGAGGCTAAGGGGTATTTATAGCCCCTTTGAAAAACTAGCCGTTATGTAGCCGTTGGGTAATACCAGACATGTCCGGTATTTGCTGTTCAGCCCCAACGGCTACTATGTCAGTGAAGCGCAAGGCATCAGAACTCCCGACGATTGCTGGAACTCCCGATCGTCGGAACTCCCGATGAACCAACCCATGAACACCAAGAATTTTACCGTGGCTAGGCAAATACCGGACACGTCCGTTATTGCCAGACCAGCAAAACAACAAGTTAGCTCTTTTGTCTCTCAAACACTCAAACCTCACATGGGTTGGCTTGAGCACTTATGAATGATTATCTATCAATATGATGCATCCCTCTTAATAGTACGGCATACCTATAAACTCAAGATCAAATGAAAACGGAATTTGAAGCGCTTGAGTTGATTTCCCTTGAACCGAAGTGCCATAGCTTTTAATCTTCGAAAACTGAGGGTGTCAACACGTTGATTTTGATTTTATCCTTGAGCATTGCCATCTTGAGCATTTGACTTGATTCCATTCAACATATGAGAGTTGGCTTCAAAGATTTCAAGTCATCCCTTTATAAAGTCATCTAGGATTTGATTCTTCACTTCAATATGACCAACATGATTTGATTGGTGCCTTGACTAAATGCAAGTACTTCCTTCTTCACCCTAGCTAGGTTCCTTGGTTGCCAAGCCATCGCTTGCCCTTCACTCTTGCTTAGTACCTTGAAGCCTTTCCTTGCTATCTTCACCATCTCAAGCCATCTAGTCACACTTGGTGTCGAATCATTCATTAAGTTCATTTGTATACTTGTCTTTCATATAGCAAGCTTGAGACCATTCCATATGCAATCCCTCTTGTCTCATTAATTATTTTTCAACGTGCTTGCTTTCATATGAGTTATCGAATCCTACAATGAATGAGCCTTACATGAATTATATTTGCATTGTTGTCTTATGTTTGAACTAGATTGTTTCCAACAATACATCATTTTGGCTTTCATTAAATATATGTGAGATAACCTATTTCCTATCCACACTTAGCAAACGGGTTAGACCTTTAATCACGTTGTCATTCAATCATCTAAAACACACTAAAGGGCTAGACGCACTTTCACTCTGGAGGCTCCAAACGTGAGCATGAAACATGAAGGGTCTCAAAAGAGAAACTTTCATGCTCATTTATGGAATTCCTCCTTTTGGACTCCAGAGTCGGTGCTTCAAGACTGTCCATGGCATAAGAGTTTTTGTTTGGATTGCTAGAGGGACATGGCTTAGGTTCAAGGATGGGTGATGGTGAACGTTCTATTTCATAAGCAAGCTTAGATGAAATGAACGGAGATATGATCTTCACCTCCTCGAACGGGTTATGGTTGGGTTGCTGCTTCACCTTTGGATTTTCGGGGCAAGGGATAGGATTGGTAGAAGTAGTTGTTCCCAACTTTTCATCAAGGCCCCCATGGGAAGGTTTTTCTTGAATAAGATTTTTGAGAGGGTGGCCTATGAGAATATCAAACTCAAGGATGGCATAGATATGGAAGTCCAAGCAAACCTCGGTTTCGTTAATTTCAATTGGCACGGCCCTAGCGATCCCACAACACTCGAAAAATAGTCCCAAAGGACTTTTAAAGAGTTTATTGGTCGGGACTAGCGGCATTTTACCCAACAGGTTCTTTGCTAGGAATTCTGACATGATACTAGTCCCGACTGTGGGGTTATGTAGGGCTTCTATGGTTGTTCCCCTTAATGAACAAGGCATGGCCGTGGAAGGTGAAGGAATCTAAATTGCTTCAGAAGAACGTTTCACTTCCAACAACCATTCTTTTGATGGTTCTATTTTAGGGGAAACATCCTTTATGTGCTTTTCGTGCCATGATAGTTTTGAGGTAATGCCATAATCCTCGAATTTAATCAGGAACTCCAAAGGATGAATTACTCTTTCCTTCGGGGTTCGTGGTTCGGGTGGGGCTCATAAGTCGAAGCTAGGGGTGGTATGTGTTTGGATTCGACTAACAAGGACTCATCCACACTCGACATGACTTTGGCATGGAGGGGTTTGGTTCTTATGACGAAAGAAGTGTGTCTTTTTAGGAAGTTTTCAAGGAACTTCGCTTGCTTCGTCATAGGTTTATGTGTAAACCGTCCTCCGGCAGTCACATCTAGGCATAGGTTAGCATCTATGTCAAGACCCATACAAAATAGACGCAAAATCACGCCATCGGGTAATGACAAGTCTAGGCTGGCATGTATTAGCATTGAAAACCGAGCCCAGGCGGCACCTATAGACTCCTTCTCGCACTGCTCAAAGTCAAGGATTGCCCTTGGTAGAGAATCGATATGAGACATGGGAAAAAATGCAAGACAAAACTTGTCCTTAAGCTCATCCCAGTCCCCATTTGTGCTTCCTACGGCAAATATGTACCATTGTTTCGCCTTCCCTATGAGAGAGAAAGGAAACAATTTTCACCTTAGAATTTCTTGTGTCATGCCCGAGATGCTCAGGCACGAACACATTTCCTCGAAGTCTCGTAGGTGTTGGCAAGGGTTTTCATGATCAAGCCCTGAGAAGGGTTGTGCCTGAACCATACCTTTTAAGCTAGGGTGGAGTTCACTGCTAGATGAACGGTTGGGTTTTGATGGTGGCTCAGGGAACTCCCCCTTTGAAATGGAAGGGTAAAAGATTGGAGTTGAGTTCATGATGGAAAAGATAAAAAAAATATTTTTGTTTTTATAAAAATAAGGATACAGATACGAGGATGAACTAGGTTCGAAGAAAATAGCAACCGTTCCCCGGCAACAGCGCCAGAAAGCTTGTTGGTATTTCTTAACATTTACAGAAATTAATCCACAAGCGTATGGAATTACCGTTGTAGCTTTCACCCGAAAGTATTCAGGGTATCGTATTTCCACAGGGAACGGAGGTATTTCTTCTAGTTAATTCATCCAAGGACAACACAAGGATAGCTGATAAGGGTAGAGATGGATTCCTAAGGCATAGGGTCTAAGGATAGATAAACTCTACTTATACTTGCTCACTTCGGGCACCGGCGTACACCTAGTCTGCCAAGCGATACCGGCCTATAGCTCTACGCCGTACCTGGACATGGGGGATTACAAAGGATGGACAGGGTTGTCACCACCTGCCGCCTACCCCTCAACCATGGGATACGAGGCAAACGAAGGTATCCTCTAGCCTAGACACCACGTCTATGCTGTTGACTACTACTCTAGTGCGAATGCAAGGGTTATCCGTCTTTATCAGGGCCCTTCTATTAGAGCATTCGTCACGAGGATGGACGATGAACCCGCAAGCAAATATGAGTATAGCTTAACTGATCAAAAGACTTTTATGACCAAAGGAACCACGAACATTTACTAAGACACCTGTTGAGGTACGAAGCCGGCATTCGTTGAGGTACAAGCGGGGGAAGGTTGCCGACAAGCCTGACACTTCTTCCATTAACTCTCCCTCACATCTCTCCCTACTAAGTTGCTAGAGCTAGCTAGGGCCTAAGCCCATGGAGTGGTGTTGCTCTTGCTCTAGCTCTAGCTCTTTGGTGCTCTTCTTGCTCTTGTGTGTTGTTCAAATGAAGGGAGAGAGAGCCTCCTTTTATAGGTGGAGAAGAGGGGGCTCTTTGGAAAATGCTCTCTCCTATCATGGAAGGTACCAAACCGCCGTCAAGGTGCACTGAACCTAGACGTCACCTGGTGAACCATCATTGCAAAGGCGGCATCGACTAACCGACCAAAGCTCGGGCCAATCGGGGCCACTAGTGGACTTGGGTTTGGATTCTTTCTCCCCTTTGCTTGGGCCCTGATCCATCTAGTAATGGGCCTTGGTCCTTCGGGCTTGTGCAGAATGGCATTTGTGTTTGTTCTTTTGCACATTTTTGGCCCTTCTTATGTGTATTTCCATAAATGCCTCCTGCAAATGGTAAATCACCAAAACTCATGGAATGTGTTAGTTTTAAAGTCCTATCACTAAGTTTGGTGTCCGTATTGGTTTATTTTATGTGCTAATTGGCGGTTGAAAAATGTGAGTTAAGGACCGCCAACACATACCCCATCCGACGATGTTTGATATGTCACCAAATGCAGGGTGGGTTGGTCATTTATCCCCCATGACGGACCACCTAATAATGTAAGGAATAATGAACAAATATTGTCTTGGTTGCATAATAATATGAGGATTGGAATTGCTACAAAATACTATGTATCTTAGATATAACATTCTAAATGACCACTTACTTTCTCCAGAACTAATACTCTTGTATTTTGTATGGCAGATGCAGATTAGTTCTGAAAGCATTTGAGGAACAAAAAGTAACCATAATTCGAGAGCATCAGTCCTTAATTAATTCAACACACTCAATGCTCATTTTTGTTGGAAGCTACAACATTGGCGATCTAGAAAGTGTAATGACAGTGGAAGCTGGAAAGTGTAACAAAAAAATATGCTGGCAGTGCAGTGAGTTTCTTAGGCCAGCTTCAACTCAATCATGATGATCTACATCATCAGTACATCTAATAATTAATATGGCAATAAATTACAAATTTCTAAATTACAAAGCCCATCAAAATTCAAGGCACTATAACAGAGGGATTGAGATTCCTGCAACATCAATCGAATCAAATCGAGCGCAATTCAACAACACTCAAACCAAACGATTCAATTCTGAATTTCATCCAGGAATTTTAGATGCATACTTCAATAGTCACGATCTCATGGTGAAGCATTGAAGGTTTTAATGATGAACTAAAACCAAGATTATAGGGAAAAGATAAACATAAAGCTATTGTGTCATAGATTACCTCGTATTCTTATATCTGGCTATTAAACTGAAAGTCTACAACTTTTCCTCTGAGGGCACGTCATCAACATGAACAGTGGCAGCCATGGCCTCTAGCCAGGCCATGGCCTCTTTCTGCGTCAGTGGGTGGGCAGGGAGTTGATAGGATTTTATAGTTCTTCTAGGCATAGATCTGTGGGTAAACTTAACTTAGATATAAGAGAACTTGATGGTGATGTACCTCGCCAAGGCGCAGTCATGGCCATGGTGCCACCGCCGCACCGTGACATGGCCACTAGAGTCATAGTAGTAGAGGAAGCAGAGACGCACCTGCTAGGTCGTTGTAGGTAGCAGTGCGGGCGCGGTGCTGGTGCGACGACAAAGGCGATGGTGGCGCTTCCCGTCGCTAGCAGCACCCCCTCTCTAGATCAGTTAGGGTTGGGATATCGGTGGGGTGTCTGGCGGCTTAGATGAACCTCGTGCCTTATGCCCCGAACCCCACCTCTCTTTTATGGTGCTGTGTGATGGGGGCCCACCAACCATGGAGCGGTTGGGCGCCCCCGATCAGGGCGTGGATCCAAGGGCCTAATTGGCCATTGGGCCAATTGGTGGAGATCAAACTAACATTCTCCCCCTTAATCTCACCTTATGACTTAAACTTAACTTACTTTATCTTATTCCTATTCCATCACAGATCAGGGCATAGAGCGTGCCTCATCGTCACGGTCTGTTGCCATTAGATTAAACAGCTACAGCGCACCTCTCTGTTTTGAAACAGATACTCAACTAGGCCTTAGTATCTAGAAATCATAGGCTTTCCCATAAACCCATATCGACTGTGTGTTCTCTGAACGCACTGGGTGGTTAGCCTTTGGTAAGTGGATCCGCAAGTACTTACTCGGTACTTATGTGCTCAATGCTTTCAGAATGATTCTGGATTTTCTCCTTTACAACATATAACTTAGTGTCAATGTGTCTGGCAGCACACTTGACCTGTTGTCTTAGGAGTTAACTTACTTTAAATGGTTATTGCTGTTGTCTACCATTGTTAAATCTGGGTACAAATTCCCTTAACCTCCTTTTGCCTGTTCCTTAAGCCTCATCTCAAGCTATACTATAGTATGCATCACTGATGACACCACAACTGTTTCTTTAGAGTTTTTCCACAATAATACTTCAACTACGAGTGTTAGCAACTACTGTGGATTTCACTACACATCTCGTCATGACTTAACATTTGTACCCTCAACTATTTGAGAGTACTTATTATTTCTTACTTAGCATGAGGCCTATGATACTTTGCAAAATTGCAAGATATTCTTAACTCCATTCCAGTGATCTATATCTGAACTGGACTTCTACCAAAATATCCCGGATACGTAAACTACGTCAGGGTAAGTTCTTACTTGTACTTATACACTCATCAAGCTTCCAACAGCTGAAGCATATGGAACCATATTTGTTTGATCGATCTCATATTGGTTCCTGGAACTCTTAAAGTTCCCAAATCTATTACCCTTGACTATAGGAGCAGGCGTTGGTTTACTCGTATGCATACTTTACTTCTTTAGAATCCTTTTTAAGTATGCCTTTGCAATAGTCCTAATACCCCATTTTCTTCTATCTCGGTGAATTTCGATTTCTAGAACCAATGACGCTTCACCAAGATCATTCACATTGAAACTTGAGGACAAAACTTCTTCTTCTCCAATGAGTAATGATAGATTAACATCACTACTAATGAGTAGAATGTCATCTATTCATAGGATGTGAAAAATGAATTTTCCATTCTTGATCCTCGCATAAACGCTATTGTCCTTCTCATTTTCTTTAAAACCCAAACTTTCTTACATTTCATCAACTTCAAATACTATTGTCTAGAGACTTACTTTTAACCCATAAATGGATTTCTACAGGTGACATCCCATATGTTCTTTTTCTTCCATGATAAAACCTTTGGGTTGTGCCATGTAAACATTTTCATACAAATCCCCGTTGAGGAATGCCGTCTTTACATCCATCTGATGTAACTCTAAATCTTAATGTGCCAATAACACCATTTTGATTCTAAAGAATGCTTATAGGAGACTGGAGAGAAAACTCTCATCGTAATCCATTCATCCTCTTTGTGTAATGCCTTTTGCTATAAGTCATGCTTTATATCTTTCTACATTCCCTTTGGAGTCATGTTTTGTGTTGTAAGCCCTTTTACAGCCTACTGTTTTGGCTCTATTAGGAATTTCTTCTAAGTCCCAAACATCATTGGTATTCATCGAATTCATTTCAACTTTATATCTTCTTGCCATTTAAACGACTAAACGCTTCTCATGGCTTCTTCAAATGAGGTGGGATCACCCTTTATTTAAATTTCTTTACTAACATAGACTTCACAGTCATCAGAAAATTGGTTTACTAATTCTTTGAGACCTTCTAGGGCCTCAGCTTCTGGCACTTTCATATGGGGCTGTTGTTGCCCTTTATTGCCAAGAAGCAATTGATTCTACAAGCTCCTGTATCACAAGATCCTTGTTTACATTATTCATCTTCTTCGAAAAGCCAACCACAGGTGTTGTATAAGTCATACAACATCAACAAGTATTGAGAAATTCATTGTTTTAAATCACTGAAGTGGGCACGTAGTCCCACTTCTCTTCAAGTCTTAGGTCTCTACATACCTCTACATACCATGCTCCCCCAGATCTTTCCATCTTTTCTAAAGATAGTGTATCTTCAAATATCTTATTTTTGGGTTTAATCTGTTAAAACCTCATATGGCGTTTTAAGGACCACCTTAACATCTTTGAGGCTGACTACGCTATCTTCCTGTTGAAACTTTAAAAAATCTAGGAATTTAGCTATTTCTTTGCTTAGGGGTATCATTGTTGTGACCGTTGTACTCCTCCAACGGTTTCATCTTAATTAATCTTTTATCTCACTCTTAATAAAGAGTATCTTTCTTAATTGATCTTTATCTCACTCTTAATGAAGAGTATTTTTCTTAATTGATCTTAATATTCTTCCCCTCGAAATATGGCATGAATTTTACTGTCATAATTTCGAGAACTATTTAGAAAACCTGTGAACGAGGAGACACTTATAACTTACTTCATTCATATGATTGTGTCATGTAAATAAAGTTATTTCTTAATCCGTTTAGGAGTATACTTTCCTTATTTCACTTCAATAACTCAACGAGGTCTTTCATTAGATATACTTTTGCAAGTCACGCTTGCATCTTTTCTTATTCTTTGGTTAGTATTGACCATGACGATGCATTTCTATTGTGCCAAGGTCAATACTAGGACAAAATAAGAGCTACCCAAACTTTTCTCGCTATGCGGAATACGAAACATGGGAATCATCACAAAACTTTTCCCGCCATGCAGGATTGACTAGCATAAGTACTATGCCAAAACTTCTCCCCATGCGGGATAAATCTATACACAATTTACTGTAACGAAAACTTAGTCATGACGACTAAAACATTCACTTATTTCTTTATTTTTCAATTAAATCTTTCCGTTGGTTTCAATTTAATCAGAAAATTAATAAACTAACAAAAAATAGTCCTGAACTGGCTTGACTCAAGCATTTTTATTCATATACCCCAGCGTTGCAGCCCGTTGGCATGCAACCGAGTGATCTTGTCGGTTAAAAATAAAACATACAATATGTTTCTGCATCAATTCTACATCATCGTTGGACAGAAAATAGAATTGATGCATTAAAAACCAATAAATTAACTTGAAATCCATATAACTACAGTTCAAAATTAAATTCTCCCGTTGGTTCGAATTTAATTAGAAGATAATCAACTTCATTGCAGCAGAAACTTAATAGTGAAATACATTCTTTTAGTTTATGAGCATTTCTTGGTCCTTATCTACTCTCTGAAAAATTTACCATGTTGGTATGAAATTTATCAGAGATTTAAACCTCAAACTTGAACTCATTATAATATTGTCATCGTCAACGTTGGTCAGAAAATGACAATACCATAATCTGACTTAAACAAAATGAACTATTCCTCTAATTTAAATTTTTCGATTGGTTTCAATTTAATTAGAGGATAAACATAATCATAATTTACTAAATATAACTGTTGTTCAAATTAAATTCTCCCATTGGTTCGAATTTAATTAGAAGATAATAAACATTAAACTTTGCAGTAGAAACTTAAACATAATTTGTGAATTTTACCCATAGGAAAATTCTCTTTACTAATTTTTCTTTGAGCCATTAATCATTTTCCAGGAAATAACAATTTACTAGAAAAAGAAAAAAGAAAACGGACTCATTTCTTCACTGTTGCTTGGCCCAGCGGCAAAAACCGGCCCGGCCTGCTCCGCTCGTGCCCGCGGCTCCCTCCCAGGCCGCAACCTAGGCCTGGGCCGGGAAAGTGGCTCGCCCGCTCGCGCCTGCCTAGGCCAGCCTCCGGCCCGTCATCTCTGCGCCGTTGATGTAGATCGGACGGCCACGCGTGCATCACGGCGCATCAAAACCGGCGATGGTGCCGCTCCTCCGGAACCCTAGCTCCATTCTCTTCCACTGCCTCTCTCTCTTCGCCCGTGATGGCCGGCTCTCTCCTTTCTCTCTCTAGAACCTAGGCGGTCAGAGATGGTGGCGCCGCCGTGGGGCCTCTCGCTGTCGAGCGTGCTCGCCCAAGGCTGAGCACGCCGTCGTCAAGCGGCCTTGCGCTGTTGCCCTTGACCCCACGCGGCTGCGCTCGCCGAAAGCCTAACTCACTCCACTCTCCCCATTCTCTCTCTTAGTGGTAGCCACCGAGCGCTAGAGCGGCAGCAGCCATCGGAGCTGGCAGAGGGGTGGTGGTGCTGTCGCTGGCCACCTCACCGGCGCCCGCGCTCCCCAGCGGGTGAGCGCGCCGCCGTCGAGCGACCTAGCGATGGCACCCTAGCACGCGCCGTGGTTCACTGGCGTGGAGTCTTTCCCAGAGTGCTCCGGTGAGTGGAGGTCGGCGAGGTAAGCCGCCTCCCTAGCCTTTCCCCTTTTCCCCTTCTTCTTCTCTCTGTTTGGATCTTCTTTTCTCTTCTTCCCGAAGTAAGTCCGATCTTGGGTTAGGGTTAGGGTTGCTGTTCATCTTCCCCGATGGGTTAGGGTTCACGTTGAGTCACTGTTCTTCTTCCCCGATGGGTTAGGGTTCGGTTGAACCCTCTGCTTCTCTGTTTCTTCCCCCGATTAGGGTTAGGGTTTCAATCCGAACCGGATTGAAACATCTGCTTCTCTTCGATTTCTTTTCAATTTTCTACCCCACACTAGATCTACACACTAGAACCTGGCTCCGATACCATTGATAGGATTTTATAGTTCTTCTAGGCATAGATCTGTGGGTAAACTTGACTTAGATATAAGAGAACTTGATGATGATGTACCTCACCAAGGCGCGGTCACGGCCACGGCGCCCCCACGACATGGCCACTAGAGTCATAGTAGTAGAGGAAACAGAGACGCGCCCGCTAGGTCGTCGTAGGTAGCAGTGCGGGCGTAGTGCTGGTGCGGTGGCAAAGGCGATCGTGGGGCTTCCCGTCGCTGGCAGCACCCCCCTCTCTAGGTCGGTTAGGGTTGGGATATCGGTGGGGCATCTAGCGGCTCAGGGGAACCTCGTGCCTTGTGCCCTGGACCCCACCTCCCTTTTATGGTGTTGTGCGATGGGGGCCCTCCAACCATGGAGCGGTTGGGCGTCCCCGATCAGGGCGTGGATCCAAGGGCCCAATTGGCCGTTGGGCCAATTGGTGGAGATCAAACTAACAGGAGTCTCCAGCTGTCTAGGGAAGAGAAACGCAGATGCAAGGAGTTGGGGGCAGGTTGGGGCCAGCATGGAGTACGTCTATAGCGATGACGGTCTTGCGGCGGGCGTGCTCCGTGTAGGTGAGTAGGTGACGGCGTCGCGAATGACGTTCTCGAGGAAGATGTTGAGCACGCCGCACGCGGGTCCTCGTAGATCAGCACGGAGATGCGCTTCACGCTGTCCCTCCTCGCCAGCCCCCGGATCGCCGGCTTCGTGATGCCCAGGATGTTGTCGGCTTGTCGTGGAGCACCTTCTGGTGGCGCTTGGCGCCGTCCTTACCCAGGCCCTTGCCGTGGCGGTCTCGCGACGTGGCCTCGCGATTCAGTGGGCGAGCGGCTATTCGGTGGGCCGCGCCATGGCCTCGCGGCGCGGCGTGCATCCAGCGGCGGCGGTCTCATGGCGCGGCCTCGCGATTCGGTGGGCGGGCGGTGATTCGGTGGGCGGGCGCTACACGTCGGGGAGCGGAAGAGTTCGGCGTCGAGGAGAGGGACGGGAGAAGGAAGGATGAGTGATGAGGTTTGATCCAAATAATTTGGTCCGTTGGATATGAGTGGGTAAGAGAAAGGGATGTACAGATTGAATCTGGTTCTTCCATTTGAACATTAGGTTTTGTTGGCTGCATTTTTTTGTGCACTTAGGAGAGTTAATGACTGTGGTGGACAGTTTTTTGTGTGGCTTTAGGAAAGTTTTATCGGTGCATTATATGTGGTAGAGATTTATTTTAATTTCTCGGAATTTGAAAATTAATTTTAGAATTTTCAAACAATCTCAAATATTAACATGGTCTATAACAAAGTTGTAGTTATCAGTGATTTCTAAACTTTGTTTTGAATTTATGTGGTGCAAATTGTCCAATAGAAGGAAAATTTGAGACCTAGAATTCTTTAACTAAACTTGTATAGGAAGCTACGATTTTGTAGAATTCTTTAACTAAATTATTGTAGTGGTTGTGAGGGATGGCAGGGAGCTCCAAAATCACAGAATCCAGCACAAATATAATCAACCAGCGAGAACGGGAATTACAGGTAGGTACACAACTTCAATCTGAACCGACTGAAATCGAAGATCACCCCAACCCAATGCAATCCGTTAGCCGAGACGATCGATGGAGTGTATGTAGGACTGCAGGATGAAATCGCCACGGATCGAGTGTCTACGATACCCATTGCTAACAGCAGAGGGTATAGCGGGGATCCAAGTGAAGAATTAGAGGCAACAAAGGAAGGCAGCAGGAATTGAATTTGGGGAATCAAGAAGAGAATCGCCGGAGAGCAGATTAGTTTTTTTTTTTTTTTTTGAGGAATCTGGAAGGGTCCACCAGCAGTTGAGCACAGAGGCGGCCGTCGTGCGTGGAAAAGAGCACGAGGAGGTTGGCGACCGTGGCGCAGCCGCCATGGGCGATCTCCACGTCAGCGCATGAAGTCGGCGAGGTCGGCCGTCGGCGTGGGCACCGACGTCTCACCCAGCTGGCCAGCTGGCGGTCACGCATCCAACACTGTTCATGTGTATACATAGATTACAGCCTGGACCCTCAATTCTTAGTCATATACACATGTAACATTTATTTAATTATCTTGAATATATAGCTCAAGAAACAACTTAGGAAACTATATCCATTGTGTGGTATCATCCATCCATCCAATGGTTTCATGTGACAGCACATTTGGACACCATGCCGTGCGCACGGGTCCACTTGCAGAGACTAACGTTACAGCATATTGTTTGGGCTCATACGATTCAGCAGTACACTTGACGACTTACGCAACAAATAGGGGTTCAAATATTAAACAAAGATTCGTCAAGGAATCCAGCTAAAACAAGCTACTTCAGGTTCAGCAGAGTACGTAGAATAAAGACTACTTGTATATACACGGTAAAAGCTCCACGAACGTACATAGGACTACATGTACACGGTAAAAGATCCATGGCGGTATCCATATCTCTTGGGTTTGGCTATGGCTAAACGTTCATTTTTAGCTTTTTTTTTTTTTGAGAAACACGTCCATTTTTAGCTGCACCTTCATCTTGATCCATGACAGTATCCATATCTTCACTTTGTCCAGCCCCCATCCAGCTGCCTTTCAACAATGTCCCAATATCCATCCTAGTGTGATCAGCATATATTTACAAAGGTGGTAATTTAATTGTAACGACATGTATCAACATTACCTGTTTGGTGGTTGTTTCTCGCCATCTTTAACAATATGGGCCACCCGACCAGGTCATCGTGAATCAGGTACTATCTTCTCATAATTTGTTCTGTCAAGCACAAAAGATTGGATTTAATAAAAAATTATGTCAAGTGCAAAACAAAACCTATTAGCAGCACTAACAAAAACTTCAACACCGAAAGATAAATCCACACTTACTGTCCTGTCTTGAAATAGTTCAGAATTCCGCAGAGAAGATCAAACCGCAGGAACGGAGTTCCCAAGTTCCTATCATAGTAGTTCATGCCCACAAATTTGCCATTGACATCAACAAGGGGCCCTCCAATCCCAAGCCTAACCAGGTTAAATGGAGAGGTTGTCAGTTGTGATGTCAAGTACACAAGGCTAAGTACATCATATTCATGCGGCAATAAAAAAGAAAAAAGAAAATCAATGGCGTTACCTTAGTGATTGTGCATGCAGTGTAATGAGGATCATTGCAATCCAGTTTGCCTGACCACCTGGTACATTTTCCACTTGCAGCCATAACTAAATCTGATTTAAAGCAACGGCCCACAGCTACTACCTTGGTAGAATAATCCATCGTCTGATGTTTCAGATTCGCAGGACAATCAGCATTATAATTCTTGACGCTGACTAGAGCAACATTGTAATGTAAACTATAATGTTCCAATTTCCCTTCACAGCATTCATTGTTTGGAAGCAACACCACAATTTGCAAACAAAAAAAAACTCGGCCTGCGGTGGGCAGACAGCCCCCGCAGTTTTTGCGTTAGGAAAAAGACCTCTCACGTAGGCCGAGAAAACCCCCGAACCCCATGCCCTGCCCTCACACAGGGGCCCGTAACCCTGTGAGTGGGCCGAAACCTTTTTACCTGTGCTTTGGTGAAAGCTCTAGTTTGGTTTTGATGAATTGATAAAACCTTAAGTGCTAACCTAGTTTATCAAAATAATTATGAGATATGTAGCACTACTCCAAGTAGTGAAGCAAATGAAGATCATGACATGATAATAGTGATGCCATGGTGATGATTAAATGCTTAGACTTGGAAAAGGAGGAAGAAAAACAAACGCTCAAGGCAAAAGGTGAAATTGATAGGAGCTTTTCGGTTTAGTGATCGAGACACTTAGAGAGTGTGATCATATTTAGGGTTGATAGCCGTACTATTAAGAGGGGTGAAACTCGTATCGAAATACGGTATAAAAGTGCCACTAGATGCTCTAACTCATTGCATATGCATTTAGAATCTAGTGAAGTGCGAACTCCCTTGAAAATGTTTGTGAAAAATATGCTAACACATATGCACAAAGGTGATACACATTGTATTTAGCACTTGGGAGCAAGGGTTCGAAACTTCACTGGCGACCTGTACAAAAAAAAAGACAGGGTTTCACAGAGTGCACCGGACGCTGGTCACGCAGTGACCGGACGCTGGGGTCCTGCATCCGGTCAGTGGCGCGCAGTGAAGGCCACCCTCGGTCTCTTGACCGTACGCAGGCGACCGGACTCTGGCTGAACACTGTTCAGCGTCCAGTCATGATGATGTGGCAGCGCACAGAGAAGTGGGTGAGTGATCGGACGTTGGGTGAGTCCGGTCGGGCATGACCGGATGCGTCCGGTCGCGAGTGGAACCTTACTGGAAACGACCGGACGCTAGTGTTGGTGCGTCCGGTCACTTCGAGCAGCGCGTCCGGTCACAACTTAAATGTACTGATGACCGTTGAGATCGGGCGATCAGCATTTGAACCAGGGGACACATGGCGTGCATCGCGCGACCGGATGCTGGGGTCCTGCGTCCGGTCGATCTGACCGGCGCGTCCGGTCGCCCCGATTTTTTAGTGAACAGAGAGCTAACGGCTCTATTTTATGGGGGCTCTCTATTTAAGCCTCATGGCCGGGTCAAGCTCACCCTCTTGGCCATTTGCATTGACATAGCCACCTTGTGAGCTTAGCCAAAACTCCCCACTCATCTCCATCATTGATTCATCATCTTTGTGAGATTGGGAGAGAATCCAAGTGCCTTGCTTGAGTGATTGCATCTAGAGGCACTTGGTACTCATGTTTCGCTGTGGGATTTGCTTGTTGCTCTTGGTGGTTGCTACCACCTAGATGGCTTGGAGAAGCGGAGTAGGATTGGCATGAGTTGGTGATTGTTCGTGGCCATCTCCCGGTGATTGTGAGGGGTCTTGTGTCTTTCCCGACGGAGCGCCGAAAGGTAACTCTAGTGGATTGCTCGTGTCATTGAGTTACCTCACTTGTGGGTAGGTTCTTGCGGTGTCCAATTATGTGGACGAGGTTCGTACAACACCTCTTAGCCATCGAACCACCAAGTATTGGTCGACACAACGGGAACTAGCGTGCCGGCAAGCACGTAAACCTCGGGAGAAAATTGGTTATCTTTTGCACTTTGGTATTCTCCCGGTGATTGAATTAGTAATCATCTTATGATTGGTTCACTCCTCTACGCGGCGGTATAATCACCTTACTTACTCATTTACATTCCCGTAAACTAGTTGTAGCAAGCTCTTTAGTGTAGCTAGAATTGAGAGCTTACTTTGTAGCTTAAGTTCATATAGTAGAGCTCTTTAGTGTAGCAAGTGTGAGAGCTCTTAGTGAGTAGTGACTTAGTAAATTATATGTCTAGTGATCATAGCAACTAGAATTGTTGGATAGGTGGCTTGCAACCCTTGTAGAACTAGAGTAAGTTTGTTTTTTGCTATTTGTCATATTAGGACCTTTCATTTGGGATGTGGGATAGGCGAGGGAGTTTTTTTTTCTGCACAAACTGCGCATTACCGCAGCTGTGCCCGCGGTAGCCGGGAGTCGAACTCCCGACCGGGGCCTTCCCACGATGGGGATGGAACCACTCGAGCTAACGCTCACCCGCATCTGCAAACAATACTACGAGACTTAAAGCAGTGTCTTCAAAGAACAAGAATCGCACAATATAATTGGGAGCACCAACCCTTAAACCCTCAATAATTGTGCCATCAAGATTCCTAACCAAGCTCGCTGATGTCAGAATAGCCGGGCATTTAGCAGCATATAGTCAATGAAAAATCCCGTGCATGCAAATAATTTTGATTCACCTGGGCAACATAATTGTCATTAGCTAGTGATGACTAAATACAAATGTGAAATAGTATACAATACATTACAGTAAAATCACCATTGAATGAAGCAAGTGCAACAAGATTTCCAACCATGTGAGACGCAACTCCTCCCTTGAGTTCACCCCAGACACCATTAGGATATGTGTCACCAAAAATCTTAATGCTACGTGGTTGACAAGACATTGTACAATAGTCAGTGGCACAGAAGAGCTTTAAAAAGGCTTAATTGCATGATAAATCAGCAAATGTACAGGCATTGTGATTCACTATATCCATTGATGGACTGGGGTAACCCAAAAAGTCAACCCAAATTGTGCCTTGTTAATGACATGCTAATTCTATGTACAATATGCAACAATCACTTAAATTTCTGCAGATAATATTGTAAAATTATAATATGATGGCATCTTGTGCAACTACTCATATTATAAGTGATTGTGTTTGAACAAATCCATGAACATCTCTATCCTTCAAGGAGCCAGTGATGATTATGATGTGCTGTATGCACCCTCAGCTCAATCCAGATCTTTTCTAGATGGACTAGCAAATTGCCCGTGTGTACATTTGTGTATATAGTGAACTTTGGTTCCATGATGTCGTTCTAGGAGATTGGGGTGAGGGCGAAACTGATTTGTAATAAGTGGCAAGATGATGGGTAAATATGGTGGTGATATATAGTGGTAGAGCGGTGGTGATGGCAGACACCCCATCATCACCAACACAGTTTTCTATAAGAGTTTGAGATTTATGTAGAGACGTGCATGTAGCATTTTATTTACTAAAGTATTGAACTATCTACATATGTACATAGTCTGTTGATTTTTATAGGCACACTACTTTCTGAAATCAGAGGAAATTTACATTATAAAATTAGAACCTGAGGTATACTTACAACACACAGGCAATGCTAGTGTAGTAGTAAGGTAAGCGGATTAGCGCTAACATTACAATGCACTGTAGAAGACTATACTAGGTAAATATAAGTATAGATGCAAAGGCTTAATTTGCACCACTAAAGGACCTTGCAAATAGTGCTGGATCACAATTAAAAAAAGAAACATTTGATAACCAATGTCGAGTGGTTGTGTACTCGCCTTCAGGATGGGGGAAAAGTTTCATACCTATGCATCTTCGTCTTTTTTTATCCCTGTACATGATGATCAATATGATTACTAACCCAAAAGGGATCAGCATGAGCAGATAATGCAATAAAACAAGAAAGAACTAAGCAAATGTATACAAAATCTTAGTCAAGAGAGGTTAGTCTCCACATAAAATTCTAACATATTTTGAATTAGACAAATATATTGGCTTCAATATTTCATACACAGGAATGTTGCTACACTACAAGCCTACAATACAGAGCAACTGTGACACCTGCAATAAGACAGCTATCCCATTTGAAAATATCTTTCACTAGAGAGTAGACATACCAAACCATCAAGTTGTTATTAAGGGTAGACATTAGAAGCTGCAACTACATAGATAAACAAACTGGAAATATATTTGCATACCTGACTGTCTGGCCTCACCAGGTTTAGAAATACACTCTTTTTCAAGGATGTATGAAAATGCCCCAAACGTTCAAGAATTATTCTCCTTGGCAAGAAAATTGGTCTTTCCATATCCCAGAAGAGGTTCGTGCCAAAAAAAGTTCTCATAAAAATAAAAAAGTGCGCCGCCCTGCATAGCCTACAAAAAGTGGCAGGCTTTAAAATGATAAAGAATCAGAGTTACTACCACCTTTATGTTAAAATTGTCACAGTTAATCGTCTTATGCAAATTGTAATGCTATTATTTTATCAACAATGAGTAAATACTTTAAAATGTATAATGTTTTGTATTATCTTCCACTACAAATTCAACCAACACAAAATCCATTCAACTGTTTGCAGTTATTCAAAACAGTATGTCATCAGTGGCAAGGGACTATCAGCTTGAAAAGTTAAGTTATAAGGCAGGTATTTATTGTGGTTTGTATGGTGTGTGGTTCACCGTTTCAATCTTTCCACCTGACAGGAAAGCATAATAACTCGCGAAGAAATGGTGAAGAAAACTGATAATAATAGTTGGAGAGAAAGTACTTTTGGAGGCCTCGAAGAAGCTTCATTACTGTGTAAGTTCATATTTGCACGCATTTTCTTGTTTCATGTCAAACCTGAGGAACCTTTCAAGGCTTGTGTTATGCCCAGCGAACCAGCTGCAGCCAAACGGCAGCAGAACTATTCAGATTAACTGATGGAGCTGGTAATGGACAAGCAATTTCATCCGTCCTAATTGGTCATAGAACAGAAGTAGCAATCTAGTCTTCTACAAAGTTTCGCATGTCAAAACAATAATCACCACTACAGAATGGAAACACAGAAAGTTTAACAACCAATCTCTTAGGTCTATAATTTAGTTCTCTATATAAGAAGCTTTTAGAAGGACGGGCCTGGTGCAAGCGGTAGATTCTTACCGCCTGTGACTGGAAGGTCCTGGGTTCGAGTCACGGTCTCCTCGCATTGCACAGGCGAGGGTAAGACTTGCCACTGACACCCTTCCCCAGACCCCGCACAGAGCGAGAGCTCTCTGCACTAGGTACGCCCTTTATATAAGAAGCTTTTACCCATTTTAGGTCTATATTAACTAAAGGCATAGTGTAAAAATCCACGTACCTTATTTCTTATCATAGAATGAAACATAATCCTGCATTTTCTATACTGCAAAAGGCAACAAATAATCATAGGATACACGTGCTAAATTCTCAGAAGAAGGTTAAAATATGAATATCTAGTACACCAATACATAAAGATAACCTCAATTTCAGAATGCTTTGGACATATATAAATGGCAACGTATCAGGTGCAAACCAACCAACCTGTGCAAACTTGAAAACTACTAATCAGGACCACTAGATACTGATCCAATGGATGGGGTGAGAGGTGGGATTTTTTTTTTGCGCTTAAGCCCCCCCCCCCCCCCCCCACCCGTCGCCCTTTTTTTTTGCGCTTAAGCCCCCTCACCCTATCCCAGTCATCCATTAGATCAACATCTAGTGGTCCTGATTAGTAGTTTTCAAGTTTGCACAGGTTGGTTGATTTGCACCTGATATGTTGCCTTTATAAATAATATGGTAATACCATGTCTGTGTGATGAGTGACGAAAATAAAATAAGGCATGCATCTGTTCATTTCTGTGGAGAACATCACAGAGCCACACTTGCTACAACTACTTTATTTTCAAGCACGCAACTCTATTAAGTGTAACCAATTCCAACATTCGCTGCTCAAGCAGCACGTCCCTTCATCTTGCGCTGCTGCACCGAAGCTTCAGCTGGAGATCCTCCAACCCTGGTGCCACTGGCAAGCAGCATGAGCGCCTCTGGAGCAGACTTCTCCCAGCTGAGGACTTTCTGGGCTTCCTCCAGTGTGACCTTACCAGTTGGAGAGAGCTTCATGGTTGAATATTGCTTCCTGATCTGTTTCTTGTCACGGAGATTGCTCCCTGTTTCTGAGTAGAAGTCCCTGAAAGAAATACCAGAACCTTAGAGTTGTATAGCAAGTTAAAAAAAGAATCACACAGAAACAAAGAGGAACTCACTTGGATATGATATCCCATTCATCAGAGCTGATGATGTCCATGGCAGTCATCTAGCGCTCATCCAGGTACTTCGTAACAAGCCTTGCAAGAACTTTATTCTCTCTTTCAGAAAACCTCGCCTGACCTTTGGGCACCGGATCGCCAACAGATGCAGCTGCAGATAGCAACACATGAAATCAATCTGAACCTTCACTGGCCATCTCCAGCAGGACACAGAAGAAAACAAACAAAGTTGAGACGTAGGTTTGTGAATATCTGACAGAGTGCAGTAGTGAGCTAAAGACTCCGGCAGCAGCATCTAAATACCATACACTGTTTGACAAGTTGCGTACCTTCACAGCCAAGAAATGTCTCATGTAAGGGCATTGTAAAACACTAACTTAATGGATGTGAACTTTTCCACAGGAAACCAAATTTCCAAAGCAGGTTATGGTTTCTTTACCAACTGCTTTTGTGGCACTTGCACCAGCTAATACAAATTATGGATTCAACGGGGACGGGGGGGGGGGGGGGGGGGGGGGGGGGGGGGGCTCGAGCCCCCCTACCAATACCGGAGCAGTGGAGCCCACATGAATTTTTAGGCAAAGTTCTACGGTGTAGGTGGGGTTGAGACTTAAGATCGAACAGCAGTCGGAGGTATGATCGAATAGCAGTCGGAGGTATGTGGAGGATCAGCCCCCCCCCTAAAATTTTTCCTAGATCCGCCGCTGGGTGTGGGTGGAGGGTATAAAGAAATATGGGAACAAGATTACCCTGACTGGGCTCTCGGCTCATGTATTTATACTCAAACATGGTGTACAACAGATTACATGCTGATCTCAACAGATCATGGCGTGATACACGGGATACATACGCTTGCCTTACAAGCTAAGTTACAACAGCCGTATCCTATCATATCAACAGAAGATATCCTATCATCTAACACCCTCCCTCAATCTCAGCCACTAACAAGGTTGAGATTGAATCTAAACTCCTTCAATTTGGATGCCGTGATAGGCTTTGTGAATCCATCTGCCAATTGATCATCAGTGTTTATGAACATGATGTCCAAGAGCTTCTGTGCTACCCTTTCACGCACAAAATGAAAATCTATTTCGATGTGCTTTGTTCTTGTGTGAAAAACCGGGTTAGCTGACAGATACTTAGCTCCTATGTTGTCACACCACAACCGAGCAACTGGAGAGTGTGGTATTCCAAGTTCTGTCAACAATCTCTGAATCCACATCATTTCAGCTGTTGCATTGGCCAAAGCTTTATATTCTGCCTCAGTGCTAGACCATGACACAGTAGGTTGTTTCCTAGCACTCCAAGATATAAGATTCGGACCAAGGAACACTGCAAACCCTCCAGTTGATCTCCTATCATCCACACAGCCTGCCCAGTCAGCATCAGAAAATGCACTGACAAGAGTTGAGTTCGATTTCCTGATATTTAGACCCATGGTCAAAGTTCCTTTCACATACCGTAGGATTCTTTTCACCGCACTCCAATGTGCTATAGTTGGTGAATGAAGAAATTGGCACACTTTGTTAACAGCAAAGGACAAATCAGGCCTAGTGAGTGTCAGGTACTGGAGTGCTCCAACAACGCTCCTGTACCTTGTTGAATCTTCTTCACTGAGACTAGTCCCTTCTGTGATGCTGAGCTTTTCTGAAGTAGAGATGGGTGTATCCACCGGCTTGCAGTTGCTCATATTCGCTCGCTTCACAACATCAGTGGCATACCTCTGTTGCGACAATATTAAGCCATCCACCCCTCTCTTCACTTCTATGCCAAGGAAATAGTGAAGATCTCCTAGATCCTTCAGAGCAAACTCCTTTCCCAGATCCATGAGCAGAGCCTTTGTAGCGTCTGGTGAAGAGCTTGCTACAATGATGTCATCGACATATACCAACACAAACATAGTAATTTGCCCTTTATTGTAATAAAACAAGGAAGTATCACCTTTCGATGGTGTGAAGCCCAACTGAATCAACTTGCCACACAGACGTGCATACCAAGCACGTGGTGCTTGTTTGAGACCATATAGTGCCTTATCCAATTTGCAAACATAATTTGGAAACCTCTTGTCTTCATACCCCGGAGGTTGGCGCATATATACTTCTTCTTCGAGCACACCGCGAAGGAAGGCATTCTAAACATCAAGTTGTCGCAGAGACTAACCTTTGGAAACTGCCACTGACAAAATAAGTCGAATGGTTGCAGCCTTGACTACTGGACTGAAGGTATCTTCATAGTCTATCCCATATCGCTGCCTATATCCTTTGGCGACAAGCCGTGCTTTGTACCGATCAACAGTACCATCAGCTTTCCTCTTAACTTTGTAAACCCACTTGCATCCAATAATATTCTTGCCTTTGGGCGGTGGAACCAAGCGCCAAGTCTGATTGTTCATCAAAGCAGTATGCTCTTTATCCATGGTCGAAACCCATCCTGCATCTCCTAAAGTAGCCTTCACATTCTTGGGCTCCTCTGGCTCAGCGGAGCTGTGAAGCCCCCACCGGATAGTGCCATCTGAACGAACTTTCGGCTTGGTGATCCCGTGCTGAAGACGTGTGCCATGCCGATGCGGAGGAGGCAGAGGAGGTGTAGGCGGTGTAGTCGCAGTAGCCGGCAAGGGGGAGAGCTCAGGCGCACCCACCGTAGCGGATCCAGGAGACAAATCTCCTGGAGGCGACAGATCTAGTGTGGGAGGCGACGGCGGTGAAGACTGCAGCCCGGCATTCGTTGATGTAGAGGATCCGGGGCCCGACAGCGTAGGACCGGAGCACCCTGACCCCAAAGCTGATCCCGCCGCCAACCTGGTACGAGGAGCAGGGGAATCACCTCCTGATCCCGTGCCCCCGTTGTCATTATGCGATGAGGAAGAGGGGTACATGAAATGACCCTCGGAATGCGCCGTTTCTCCATCATTTTGCGCCAGGTTTGTTCCTGTTTCATCCACAGTAGTAGAGGAGCTTGCCACAGTGTTAGCAGGGTCAGAATTAATCAAACATTGATCAAGCAAATTTGTGTCCCCAAGGTCCGACGATGGGTTTTGGAGAATATCGGGAAGAAGTGAAAACTCAGCACGAAGACGAGCTCCTGCATTGGGATGAAGTTGAGCGAAAGGATACACCGTCTCATCAAACACCACATCACGGGAAATATATATGCGACCTATCGAGGGATCAAGACATTTGAACCCCTTGTGTAGATTGCTATACCCAAGGAAAACACAGCGTTTTGATCGGAATTGTACTTTCTTGGTGTTGTAAGGCCGAAGATTTGGCCAAACAGCACACCCAAAAGTTCAAAGAAACGTGTAATATGGAGGTGAACTGAGGAGGTGCTCATGTGGTGTGTCATTGGCAATGACCTTGGATGGAAGACGGTTGATGAGAAAAACAGCTGTTAAGAACGCTTCATCCCAATATTTTAGTGGCATGGATGCATGTGCAAGAAGGGACAAACCAACCTCGACAATGTGGCGATGTTTACGTTCAGCGGATCCATTTTGTTGGTGTGCGTGTGGACAAGATACATGGTGAGCTATGCCTAGGTGTTTGAAGAAGGAGTTAAGGGACTGATATTCCCCTCCCTAGTCCGATTGAACTGCAAGAATCTTATGATCAAATTGACGCTCAACCATGTTCTGAAAATCACGGAAACAATGAAAGACTTCAGACTTATAACGCAACAAATAGATCCATGTGAACTTACTATAATCATCGATAAAGCTGACATAATAAGAATGCCGACCCATAGAAGTTGGTGCCGGTCCCCATACATCAGTGAAAACAAGCTCAAAAGGTTTAGACGAAACATTGTTTGACTTATGATAAGGTAATTGATGGCTCTTTCCCATCTAACACGCATCACAAATCACACCATTGCTCGAACTACTAGAAAAAGAAAGCTTATGACGACTAATAATCTGCAGAACGACAGGAGCAGAGGCATGACCAAGTCGGCTATGCCACAAGGAGGTAGTGGGCTTGAAGACACGAAGCACTTGTTTATTCGGTGGAGATGGTGTGTGCAATTGAGGCTTCAACGGATAGAGACCACCCTCACATCGCCCTTCGAGGAGTGTTCTCCTCGTCACCTGTTCTTTAAGAGAAAAATGCTTGGGATGAAGTTCAAGGGATGCATTGTTATCTTTAACAAGACGATGGACTGAAAGAAGACTTTTATTGGCACTAGGAACATGGAGAACATTATTTAGATGAATATCACGAACTGGGGATTGCAAAATGCTATGACCAATGTGATCAATTTTCATACCTGCCCCACTGGCCGTGTGTACCTGCTCTCCTCCACGATACCTGTCGTGGAAGGAAAGCTTCTCCGGTTCACCGGTTATGTGATCTGTGGCTCCAAAATCCACATACCAGTTTGTGTCCACTCCATAGGGCGCCGTGGTTGCCGACGATGCACTCTTTTGCGGCGGTCCAGTGAATGTGGCGTCGAAACGCTTGAAGCAGCGTACCACAGTATGGCCCTCCTTGCCACAGAGCTGGCAGAAGACGCCGGACAAAAAATTGCGACCACCGCCGCCTCCGCCACCATTGCCACGGCCACCACCGCCGCGGCGAAAACCCACGCGACCACCATCACCGCGGCCATGGGACTGGTTGGGGTTGGAATTGTTCCCCCCACGGCCACCCTTGGTGGCCACATTGACAGAGGATTGAGAACCTCCACCATGCATCCCCTTGCGCCGCTCGTAGCTGATGAGTTGCGCATACAGTTCAGCGACGGAGATCGGTTCGACTCGCGCTGCCACCGTAGACACAATGGAGTCGAAGTCATCACCAAGGCCCGTGAGGATGAACGAGACCAGCTCCTCGCCCTCCATCTTGCGGCCCGCCGCAGCCATCTCGTCGACGAGGCCCTTCATCTTGATGAAGTAATCCACCACGGACAACGTCCCCTTGTTCGCCGTGGCCAGGGCCATGCGCGTAGACATCACGCGCGCCCGAGACTGCGAGGCGTGAAGATCTTGTATCGTGGCCCACAGTTCCGCCGCGGTGGTCGCCGTCGCGACCTGGCGTAAGACCTCCTTGGAGAGGGAGGAGAAGAGGTAACTGAGGACGATTTGGTCCTGAGAGACCCACTTCTCATACGCCGGATTGGGCTACGGTTCCGACTCCTTGCTATCGGTGAGCTTCTTGCCATCAGCGGGGGAGGATGAGTCCCCCTCGAGGAACTCAGGTGGGGGTGCGGCCGTGCTCTTGATGTAGCCGGCAAGACGAGCCCCCTTCAACGCAGACGACACCTGGGCATGCCACATGTTGTAGTTGCCACGAGTGAGCTTCTCCGAGACGACGGGGAGAAGGCCGAAGGCGAGCGGCGCATTGGCGGCGGATGGTTCCGCCATTGGATCTTATTCCGTGAGGAAGAAAAGGCTAGCTGATACCATATAAAGAAATATGGGAACGAGATTACCCTGACTGGGCTCTCGGCTCATGTATTTATACTCAAACATGGTGTACAACAGATTACATGCTGATCTCAACAGATCATGCCATGATACACGGGATACATACGCTTGCCTTTCAAGCTAAGTTACAACAGTCGTATCCTATCATATCAACAGAAGATATCCTATCATCTAACAGAGGGGGGCGGGGGCGGGGCAGGCGAGGACATGGCGCCACCGGCCTGAGGTCAGGAAGGATCAGGTATGGGTGGAGGAAGGGCACCCTCTTTCCGACTTTCCCTTTCGCGGTACTTAAACCAAAGGGGAAGTCTCTTCCTGTCGACATCTCTTCTTTTACCTCTCCCACTCACTCTGACCACCCAATAAGGAAGTGGTACGTCCGCCCCCTCCTCTCCTGCGGCAGCAGGTAATGGGCCGGTAATGGGCTGCTTAGGCCCTAGGGCCTTGTTCAGTTGTAATAATATCTGGATAGAGCAATATTAATATGATATTGCTCCCAAATTCTGAGGGTATGTATGTTGGGTGTAGAAATTTTGCACTCTAACGATGTTTAATTATTTAAATATATTTTATCTATATATAAACCAGTAGTATATCTATAATGGAGGGATATTTTATATTTATATATATATAGCAATCTTTTTAAGGCTGGCTAATTACTACTGCGTACCTGAGTTCCATTCAATTAAGTACTACTAGCCATATGTTATTAATTAATTAACTTGAGTGAGTGTACACGCACACAGGAATCTATGAAAAACGACGAGAAGGTCATCCACTTCACCAGCTCCTCTGCGTTATGCTCCATGCCTCCTAAAACAGGCAGAAGGTGCCGCGAAGCTATGCGTGGAGGAGGCGTCATTATCTGTTGCCTTGACTCCTTCCGGCCTGGAAGGAAACAACATTTGCCTTAGTGCCGGCCCTAGGGGAGGGCACGAGGTGCGACGGCCGAGGACCCACGCCGGGGAAGGGCCTAAGTTTAGGTATACAAACCCCCAGGCCCTATAATTTCATTAGGCATTATCAGCAAACTAATGAGAAGACAGAAGATAGGCAGAGAATTGGCCAGGCGGCCCAAGAAGACAACGTCAGTCTTTCTTTCTCAGACAGAGAGGAGGTGAGGAACCACGCTGCACACTCTGATCGTGACTCGTGAGTTCGCGACGTGTCGACGCGCGGAGAGCTGGAGCGCCAGAGAATGGCGCACGATGGGGGGCTCGAGCCCCCCTAGCGATACTGGAGCAGTGGAGCCCCCATGAATTTTTAGGCAAAGTTCTATGGTGTAGGTGGGGTTGAGACTTAAGATCGAGCAGCAGTCGGAGGTATGTGAAGGATCAGCCCCCCCCCTAAAATTTTTACTGGATCCGCCGCTGGGTGTGGGTGGAGGGGGGGCAGGGGCAGGCGAGGACATGGCGCCACCGGCCTGTGGTCAAGAAGGATCAGGTGTGGGTGGAGGAAGGGCACCCTCTTTCCGGCTTTCCCTTTGGCGGTACTTAAACCAAAGGGGGAAGTCTCTTCCTGTCGACGTCTCTTCTTTTACCTCTCCCACTCACTCTGACCTCCCAATAAGGAAGAGGTACGTTCGCCCCCTCCTCTCCTGCGGCAGCAGGTAATGGGCTGCTGTTCAGTTGTAATAATATCTGGATAGAGCAATATTAATATGATATTGCTCCCAAATTCTGAGGGTACGTATGTTGGGTGTAGAAATTTTGCACTCTAACGATGTTTAATTATTTAAATATATTTTGTCTATATATAAACCAGTAGTATATCTATATTGAAGGGATTATATATATATATATATATATATATATATATATATATATATATATATATATGTATAGCAATCTTTTTAAGGCTGGCTAATTACTACTGCGTACCTGAGTTCCATTCAATTAAGTACTACTAGCCATATGTTATTAATTAATTAACTTGAGTGAGTGTACACGCACACAGGAATCTATGAAAAACGACGAGAAGGTGATCCACTTCACCAGCTCCTCTGCGTTATGCTCCATGCCTCCTTAAAACAGGCAGCAGGTGCCGCAAAGCTATGCGTGGAGGAGGCGTCATCATCTGTTGCATCGACTCCTTCCGGCCTGGAAGGAAACAACATTTGCCTTAGTGCCGGCCCTAGAGGAGGGCACTATGTGCGACGGCCGAGGACCCACACCGTAGAAGGGCCTAAGTTTAGGTATACAAACCCCCAGGCCCTATAATTTCATTAGACATTATCAGCAAACTAATGAGAAGAAGATAGGCAGAGAATTGGCCAGGCGGCCCAAGAAGACAACGTCAGTCTTTCTTTCCCGGGCAGAGAGGAGGCGAGGAACCACGCCGCACACTCTGATCGCGACTCGTGAGTTCGCAACGTGCCGACGCGTCGCGCGGAGAGCAGGACCGCCAGAGAATGGCGCACGACGGCGGCGACCGGGCAAGGCTCCACGACGACGACATCTTGGTTCGTTCCTTTTTTCGAATTGCATTCGTCCATCAGTTGTTTCAATTGATGTCCACGTCCTAGTTATTTTTTCTTGTTTATTTTTTAATCTAAATTAATTATTTGTATAGTATTCCAGACT
Organism: Miscanthus floridulus; assembly: GCF_019320115.1. NCBI lineage: Eukaryota > Viridiplantae > Streptophyta > Magnoliopsida > Poales > Poaceae > Miscanthus > Miscanthus floridulus. The sequence goes on from NC_089594.1 coordinate 3,514,908, forward strand.
TCTAGTATTTTGTACTCATATAATTATGTTTTCCTTCTAATTTAGGTGTTAGATTAAAAATATATTATTGTATTATTTTCGCTTTGTAAGTAAAATTAGTACCTACGTATTATAAGGTTTTAGAGGAACCTTGACGACGACTTTACTAGAGGGCCCTCAGGATCTAGGACCGGCACTTGACTTCGTCTAGTCAGTGCCTTGGTGGTTCTATAACCTGAGCAACGTTGGTGTTCAAGACACCTGCTGCTCCATGGAAGACGAAGACCCACCCGAGATGGTCCTGCGCCGTGCCGACGATCTGCTCGCCCATGGCTTCGGCACGGCACCTACAACTACAACCTTCCACTCCGAAACTGCTTCGACTTTGCCTTTTACTGCAAGACAGGGCGCCCTTACTTTTCGTTGCTAGAGATGGTTGTCGAGCCGTCTGCTGTTTCTGCGCCAGATTTGCGTGGCGTTATTCGTTGCTGCCTCCTTTGATTGTTTCTTCCTCTATTATATAGTAGTAGTATATAAGAGTAATAAGATGCGGATGGTTGTTCCTGTTCGTAAATCTGAAGCTAATCCGATCCTTTAGAACGGGGGCTAGGCATCAAGCTGTTTCGAAGACCACTTCCACTTGAAGCATTTGTTAGAGCATCTCCTTGTAACTCTTTATATCATTCTTAATTTACAAGAACGGAGATTTTGATGAAAAAACATCCTCCAACAGCCTCTTCACTATATATCAAAAATAGATATCTTATATTTCGAATTTCTCATTAGCCAAAGATGAAAAGCGAGGATGGCTCTATAGACTGCTCACATGATATAGAAAATCTGTTGGAAAAAACAATTTTTACTCAAATGATTCTGATGATTTAGAGTAGATTTTACGACGGAGGCACTAGTGCCATAACGTCCGGCGCCCGCAACGTGTCCGGACGCAGCTCCCAGTCCCAACGAACCGAACCGTGGCCCAGCTCCCAGCCACAGGCCCACCGCAGCCTGACCCCCAGTCCGCCTTCGCCTCGCCCCACGCGCGCACTCCGCCCATCTCTGCGCCCGCCGGTCGCCCCTGACTCCTCTCTTCGTGCGGGCGAGCCGCGATGAGCAGCTGAGGACAGCACGCCCCCAGCGCGCCCCGATCGCAGCTCCCCTGTCCGTCGCCCCCCCGGTGTGCCGCGTGTCCCATCCGCCGGCCCCCCATCTCGCCCTCGGTCGAAGAACATAAAACACTTGCAACATGAATGCAACATAAAACTGAAAACAGATGAAACATTTGGAAACATGCTTTTGCCACATGTGTGTGAAACCAATGAAACATCCAAAATAAGCACTTGTAACTTACAACATGAACCACTTGCTGCAACATAAGACTGAAACAACTGAAACATTTGGAACATATTGTTGCAACATATGCAACATCCAAATAAAAACGATTGCAACATACGTCCAGAAAATAGATGAATCATTTTAAACAAAAGTTTGCAACATGCCTCTAAAAACACTTACAACATCTACAACATGTGCAGCATCCCTTGATCTACTTTTGCAACATCAAGATAAAACAATTGCAACATACATCTGAAACGTCTGAAACACTTGAAACATGCATATGTAACATAGAGGAGGGGAAGGTCGGGACGGTCAATTCGGGCGTCGGGGTTGGAGCTTGCGGCAAGTTGTGGCGTACGAGCACCACCAGCACCACCTGTGCTTGTGGGTGCCCTTGGCTCGACCAGGGAAGACATGAGGCGTCATGACACATGCGCCCTAGCGGCCATAGCAGGGTCTGTGACGTGCACGACGGCGATGGGAGACGGACGTCGAGGGAGCGAGCGATACAGGTGTCCGGGACGGGCGCGTGGCATGGCCGGCGATGGGGCGCGGAGCGGTGGGGCACTGCGCGGCAACCGACGAGAGCGAGGTAGGGGAAAGGGTGCGGACAATAAGTGACCACGCTGTTTCGGGACCGGGCGGATAAGCACGAAAGTGTGGAGGGCGGGCGGATAAAGCACAAGAGAATGGAAATTTTGTTCTTTGTTTGGGCCCGCTCCTGGAGAGCCGTGTCCGGACAGAAGCCACAAGTTAGATCATTATTTATTTTATACAAAGAGGAAGAGATGCTCTTAAGTTGCGTTGATGTTGCTTGTCTGCAAATTCAAACATGAATGCTTGGATCGTTGGGCTTTGGCTATGACTATGAGCAAACCAGATTCTCGTTTCGGTCCTGCAAGGAAAGCACAAGTTTACATACAGACACTGCCAAGTGGGCCCATGGCCTACCTGTCAACTCTACGAGAAGCTTCGTCTCTGCCTGCTGGGCCGCCACCCCTTCCATCCTCCGCGCCAACAGAACATGTCCAGCGACACAACCCTAGGCTAGACAAGAGCTGAAGCAGAGCGGAAGGTCTGCTCGCTGGCCATCGAATCCAGCTTCTCCAAGGTGAGATCTCTTCCCCCGAATCCGCCCAACTCTACCACTCCCCCTCGCGCTCCCCGCCTCACCTTGGCCTGTCCCGATCCGTGCAGGCTCCGCCACTTCCGCCGGCCTCCGCACGACCTGGATCTGACGCTCCTCCCCCTGCCGCCGCCGCCCTCCGCCTTGTACCTCCTCGCGGCGGCCGCCGTTCTCGCGCTCCTCGGCGGCCTCCTACTCTATATGCTTCCCCGGAAGCGGGAGGTCGACGCCGGCGAGGTCCAGGACTTGCACAACAAGGCCCCCCGCGCCGCCGCCCCAGCTCAGGACAAGGACAAGGAGGTGGTTGCGGAGATGGCCGGCAGGGCGCCCGAGATCGATGAGGACCTCCACAGCCGCCAGCTCGCCGTCTACGGGCGCGAGACCATGAAGCGCCTCTTCGGCTCCAACGTCCTCGTCTCTGGACTCCAGGGACTAGGCGCTGAGATCGGTATGTCTCTGCTCATCATAACCTTTGAGCTTATGTATGCACAGTAATAAATTGTGCGATAAAGGCCAACTGGTTTACCTTAATTGTTCCTTTTAATTCCTTGGCCGATCTGATGTCGCACTAAATTGATGCTTTCCTTTCCTTGTGTAAGAGTAAGATGTCGCCACCAGCTGGTGTGCTGTAGGATTCCATATGTAGTTACTGCCTCAATTAGTCAATTCTCACCACACCTCCCTTAGCTCATTGTCACCAGACAGAGGACATACTTCTCATTGATTTGTTTCCATGTTTTTATAAACACTTCAATAACATTTGAACTTGTACAACAGAAAGCCTATCTTAAACTCTTCAATTTTCCTACAAGCAGTCTTATGGATGCATTAAATATTCAAACCATCAAGTTGTGCCAGTGCTTTTGTGATTACACATGAATACCTGTTCTGAGACCAGCTGCGATTTTTCTTCTTGTGAGAACTGAATCTATCTCAAGTTCTCAACACAGTGTTGCCCCTAAGCAACTTTCAGAATGTTAGTATGTACACACCTTATGACAACTTTCAGAATGTTAGTATGTACACACCTTATGATGTCAAAGCTTTCTGCACTGCACATGCGCATTAAGCTCACCCTGTTTTGGTCCTCAGTACCAATTGCTGTCCTGAAGCTGCACCAGGTTGTTGGTGAGTTAGATCTCCTGTGTCACTTGCCCAAAGGATTGAACATGTTTTAATTTCTGCAGCAAAAAACCTTGTCCTTGCGGGTGTCAAGTCTGTAACCTTGCATGATGATGGCAAAGTTGAGCTATGGGACTTGTCAAGCAACTTCTTCCTCTCAGAGAAGGATGTTGGGCAAAACCGTGCTCAAGCTTGTGTTCCAAAGCTACAGGAGCTTAACAATGCTGTCATCATCTCTACCATAACTGGTGATTTGACCAAGGAGCAGCTTTCTAACTTTCAGGTACATGAGCGTGGAATGATCTCTGGTTTGCTTTGGTGTTTGTGTAAAAAAGTGTTTAGACTCTGTAAATTGATCAACAATCAGGCTAAATATATCAGTTCAGTGACAAGTCATGTAAGTTCCTATTGACAATATATTGAAAGAGAAGTTTAGGTTCAAATATACATCCTAGAAAATTGTGCCATGTGAAACACGCCTTATAAAAATGGGCAGAGGGAGTACTCAAAATGTTCTGTTAATGTGTCAACTGCTTAGTAGAAGCGCCAAATAGAAGGCCACCAAATGGTTTATCCGCATCTGTTGACACACATTATCACATTAATGCATTTTTTCTTCCATATATTCTTCCATGCTAGCATTGTGCGTAGAGGATCACATTAATGCATTTTTTCTTCCATATATTCTTCCATGCTAGCATTGTGCGTAGAGGGTTTTTATCTATTTTTCTAGGTTTTTAGTGAAGTTTCAAAGCCATGTTCCTGTTTCAAATGGTGGCAACTATTTTTGCACAATACACGTATGGTATGTTTGGGTGAGCTCCAGTGGATTTGGGTGTCTCTAGCTCCATTTTTTCATGGAGCTTGAGCTGGGGGATAGATTGGGGGTATTTGGGTGAGTCACCTGCTTCCTAATTTAGGTTAGCTAATGTTAAATGCTTAAACCACTTTATTTTAGCCTGCAAACTCCATAGCCTGAGAATTCTGGACCTGGCGCTCTCCCAGATAGGGCTTCACTTGAAAATATTTTTCTTGCCAAGGGGGGTTAGTTGATTTAATGTGTTGAGCCTTTTGAAATATTTTAATATGTGTTTCTTGACTAGATTGTAAAGATTTGGTTGCCACATATTCTCAAACTGATAACTTCCTGGTCAACTTACAGGCTGTGGTCTTTACTGATATCAGCATAGAAAAAGCAGTTGAGTTTGATGATTACTGTCATAGCCACCAGCCACCAATTGCTTTAATTAAGTCGGAAGTTCGTGGCCTTTTTGGCAGTGTTTTCTGTGATTTTGGTCCTGAGTTTACTGTTTTGGATGTCGACGGCGAGGAACCACATACAGGAATTGTGGCATCAATCAGCAATGACAACCCAGCACTTGTTTCTTGTGTGGATGATGAGCGTTTGGAGTTCCAGGATGGTGATCTAGTTGTTTTCTCTGAAGTGCATGGAATGGCCGAGCTCAATGATGGAAAACCAAGAAAGATCAAGAGTGCAAGGCCTTATTCTTTCACTCTAGAAGAAGACACCACCTCATATGGCACTTACATTAGAGGTGGTATTGTCACACAGGTGAAGCCACCAAAGGTTCTTAAATTTAAAACCTTGAAGGAGGCAATCAAGGAGCCAGGAGAATTTCTCATGAGTGATTTCTCCAAGTTCGACCGCCCACCTCTTTTGCATTTGGCCTTCCAAGCTTTGGACAAGTTTAGGACTGAGTTGAAACGATTCCCTATTGCTGGGTCAGCTGATGATGCACAAAAGCTGATAGATCTTGCTATTAGTATTAATGAAACTCTTGGTGATAGTAAGCTTGAAGAAATTGATAAGAAGCTCCTGCAGCATTTTGCAAGTGGTTCCAGGGCTGTTTTGAATCCTATGGCTGCAATGTTTGGTGGTATTGTAGGTCAGGAGGTTGTTAAAGCATGCTCAGGGAAATTCCATCCACTTTACCAGGTATGACTGTTGCTTGTTTCTTTAATTATGTATAATATGGTATTCTATATTCTATTTTCCCTTGTCACAAATGATAGATGTTTTAGACAAGATCTGGTCAAACTTCTGAACTTTGACAGTCTATTAACTTATAAAATATGTTTAGTTTGGAAACATAAAAGGTCATTTGTGTAGATTTTCCTTAAAAAGAACTTCCATAATATCCTAAGTTCATTAGAATATATCCTAATATAAAATTCTAGCCAAATTTGCACCTTGGGGATTGTTACAAGTTAAAAATTGTTTGAGAATATTTGTCTGGAGAGTATATGTTTGCAGAAAATTTGTAATATTAATGTGCGATCTTGATTTTACAGTTCTTCTACTTTGATTCTGTCGAATCTCTGCCAGTTGAACCGTTGGAGCCTAGTGATTTGAAGCCAGAGAACAGTAGATATGATGCACAAATTAGTGTCTTTGGGGCTAAGCTTCAAAAGAAACTGGAGCAGTCAAAAATCTTCATGGTTGGTTCTGGGGCTCTTGGATGTGAATTCTTGAAGAACCTTGCGTTAATGGGTATTTCTTGCAGTCAAAATGGGAAGCTGACTGTGACAGATGACGATGTTATAGAGAAAAGCAATCTCAGTCGCCAGTTTCTCTTCCGTGACTGGAACATTGGACAGCCCAAGTCCACAGTTGCTGCAACTGCTGCTATGGCAATTAATCCTAAGCTTCATGTGGAGGCCCTTCAGAACAGAGCAAGTCCTGAGACTGAAAATGTGTTTAATGATGCGTTTTGGGAGAGCTTGGATGCTGTTGTTAATGCATTGGACAATGTGACTGCAAGAATGTACATTGACTCCAGATGTGTATATTTCCAGAAGCCACTTCTTGAATCAGGCACTCTGGGTGCTAAGTGCAACACACAAATGGTCATTCCTCACCTAACAGAAAACTATGGGGCATCCAGAGATCCACCAGAAAAGCAGGCACCTATGTGCACTGTACATTCATTTCCTCACAATATTGATCACTGCCTGACGTGGGCTAGGTCTGAGTTTGAGGGTCTACTTGAGAAGACTCCCACCGAAGTAAATGCTTTCCTGTCGAACCCCAGTGGATATGCAACCGCAGCAAGAACTGCTGGTGATGCACAGGCTAGGGACCAACTTGAGCGAGTTATTGAATGCCTTGAGACAGACAAGTGTGAGACATTCCAAGATTGTATTACCTGGGCCCGGCTTAAGTAAGTTGTGCACTCCTTCTCTACCCCTTGCAGCATTGTTCCTTAATTTGCATAGTTGATCTTGGAGCTGCATGCACCAGCTTAGTTTCACATTTATTTCACTGCACTCCCTGTGAACTAGTATAAGTCTAATGATTCTTGCTCCTCTGTTTTTTGTTGATGGTTTATATTAGGTTTGAGGATTATTTCTCCAACCGTGTAAAGCAGCTGACATTCACTTTCCCTGAAGACGCAATGACTAGCTCTGGTGCTCCTTTCTGGTCTGCTCCTAAGCGGTTCCCGAGACCTCTGGAGTTCTCATCTTCTGACTCAAGTCACCTCAACTTCTTGTTGGCTGCTTCTATACTAAGGGCAGAGACATTTGGAATACCCATACCTGATTGGGCGAAAAGCCCAACGAAACTGGCTGAAGCTGTGGACAAGGTCATCGTTCTGGATTTCCAACCAAAACAGGGTGTTAAGATAGAGACAGATGAGAAGGCTACTAGCCTATCCTCCGCGTCTGTTGATGATGCTGCCGTCATTGAAGAGCTTATTGCAAAGCTGGAAGCAATTTCTAAAACATTGCCACCAGGATTCCATATGAATCCTATACAGTTTGAGAAGGTTAGTAGGTCCAGTTAATCACTTCTAAAACCTTGTGTACCGTAGCTTCTGTTAGATGCCTAATTTCTTTTAGCTGTTTCTTGGTGGGTATCCATGTCTCTAGGATGAAAATTATTATGCATCTAGAAATTCAATGCTGATTAATTTTATTATAATTATATATGCAGGATGATGATACCAATTTCCATATGGACTTGATTGCTGGCTTTGCGAACATGCGGGCTAGGAACTACAGCATCCCTGAAGTTGACAAGTTGAAGGCGAAGTTCATAGCGGGAAGAATCATCCCAGCCATCGCCACCTCAACTGCAATGGCCACTGGCCTTGTCTGCCTGGAGCTTTACAAAGTCCTCGCTGGTGGGCACAAGGTTGAAGACTACCGGAACACATTTGCGAACCTCGCAATCCCCCTCTTCTCCATGGCGGAACCTGTGCCACCCAAGACCATCAAGCACCAAGACATGTCCTGGACCGTCTGGGACTGCTGGACCGTAACTGGCAACATCACGCTGAGGGAGCTCCTGGAGTGGCTCAAGGAGAAGGGCTTGAACGCGTACAGCATATCCTGCGGGACCTCGCTGCTGTACAACTCCATGTTCCCGAGGCACAAGGAGCGGCTGGACAAGAAGGTGGTGGATGTGGCCAGGGAGGTGGCCAAGGTGGAGGTGCCTTCGTACCGCCGCCATCTGGACGTTGTGGTGGCCTGCGAGGACGACGACGACAACGACGTCGACATCCCGCTTGTGTCCATTTACTTCCGGTAAAGAGGGGCACGCTGCCCATTTACATGATCCTGTGCGATATTTGTCAGAAGGATCGAGCGTATAAGTTGCGCATGCAACTGAGAACTAGGTTGTGTTTAAGCACATACTGATGATTTCCCGAGCTACCATCTGGGTAGAGTTGGCTGGGAATTGTCGCTGAGATTTGGGTTCACCGTTATGGAACTCTTGAGCATAACATCATGATAGTTAATGCATGGTACTGTTGTCGCTAAATTGTCGTCTTAGTACTTTGAATGCATGTACCGGTTTGACGCTATTCTGGCTGCGATTTCGGTAATGTTTGTGTATTGTTTCATGGCATAACGAATTTGTGTTTGGGAACTGCAGAAGTATTAGGGCTTCAACATTTTGATGGGGTTGCATGGGGGGATGTGCGTGCATTGATCCACATGGGTGTATGGGTATGATGTAGATGGTTACGGGACTACGGGTTGGGGAAGACAGACAGCACAGAGTGGGGTTGTACTATTGTAGCACGTTTGGGTTGTCTACCACGTCTAAGGTGTCGTTTGATGCACATGCGCTTGTTTCTAAACTACTGCTACCAACTTAATTAAGTTTGGCCAGATAAAGGCATGAAATCATATGCGTGAGATGCGCCTAGGACAGACAGGAAAAAGAAAACCCAAGAAGATGCCTATTGCGTATATGCAGAGAAGCCCAGACTGGAAAGGAGGATCTGAGTGTAAACCCAAGAAGGTGCCTGTTGCATATATATGTATGCAGAGAAGCGCAGACAAAAAAAAGAGGACCTGAATGTAAAAATAAAAAATCTCAGGATCTGAATCTAAGCACAGACAAAAAAAAGGAGGAACTGAACGCTAGCTAAAAACCGGGGTGTTGCGAGAATCGAACTCGCGACCTCTCGCACCCGAAGCGAGAATCATACCACTAGACCAAACACCCAACTGTTGGTGTTCGTGTCAGTGGAATTTTATTAAACCAATAACTGAAATGGCAGCGTTGCAATCAACGCAGGACGGGCCATACAGGAGGAGATGATCCGGTTCGTCGGTTCGATGACCCAAACCTAAATTTGTAAGCCAATTTGCATTGATGGGAAAGGATACAGACTCTATGTATGTCGTGTGAGTTTGGAACATGCGTGACCCACGCACATGCCGAATTTAATTCTGCATGTGTGTTCTCTAAACATGATATGAGATGAACAGCCTACCGTTTATATATGCATGATGACATACACCATGAAATATGCAACACGAACCTTCCTCACATTTCAATCCAATCTTTTCTTGAGTGAGTAATATCACCACATACGAAATTCCCACCACTGTTAGCTTAAACACTCATCAATCCCGTTTAAACATCGGGTAAACTTTAAATGGTGGTAAGTCGTTTCTATTTAATCGGTCTATTAATCCCATTTAATTGGAAATTCAACCCGTTTAAATAGATGATCAGCTAGTCGGAATAATGGCTAAATGGTAGGTGGCCGTTTCATAGCATTTCATAAAACAATTAGTTCATTTCTAAAATTAGCATCAACAAATCGAGCGTATATCTAGTAGAAAATCTAAAATAACTTATAATTCGGAACGGAGCAAGTAGCAAACAGAGGTGTTATTGTATCCATGCTAATTAGCTTGTGTTAGCAGAGATAAAGTTGGCAAACTGAGGTGCTTTGTTTTTCCTACCATATAATTTGCATGGAGAAGAGGATGGTAAAGATGAGGTTTTCAAGAAAATACCAGGTCAATCCGTGCCACCAATCCAGCCCATCATTTTTTGAATTGACTTGCTCTGGTACATAACATCAATGGTTTATAAGAAAATGGGGGAACCAGATGACCTTTGTGGTCTCTGGACTGCATGTTATATATTTAGGGAAACGCCCCATGTGTGGCTTGGATTACATCACGGTAGATACACAACAACCTCATGTGTCTATCCTAACAATCTCTCCCTATACATATGCTGTACACCGCATGACTCGGTTGTCTAGGATAACTATGATGCATATCATCTAACACTCCCCCTCAATCTTAGCCACTAAGAAGGTTAAGATTGGTTCTGAACTGTTGAAGCTTGGCAGCAGGAATAGCCTTGGTGAAACCGTCAGCAAGTTGATCACCTGAGTTGATGAATCTGATCTCCAACAGTTTTGCAGCCACTCGCTCCCTAACAAAATGGAAGTCGATCTCGATATGCTTAGTCCGGGCATGGAAGACGGGGTTTGCAGAGAGATACTTAGCTCCCAAATTGTCACACCAAAGGCGTGCAACTGAAGGACACCGAATCTGCAGTTCTTTCAGCAATTTCTGAACCCACATAATTTTGGCAGTTGCATTAGCCAGCGCTTTGTACTCCGCCTCAGTACTTGATCTAGAAATAGTAGCTTGTTTCCGAGCCATCCATGAGATCAAGTTGCTGCCCAGAAACACTGCAAAGCCACCAGTGGAACGGCGGTCATCAACACACCCCGCCCAGTCAGCATCTGAGAAAGCACTAACAAGCATAGAACTCGACTTCTTGATTTTGAGCCCCAAACTAACTGTGCCACGCACATAGCGTAATATTCGCTTGACTGCAGTCCAATGAACAGTTGTAGGAGCATGAAGATACTGACACACTTTGTTGACAGAGAAGGATAGATCAGGCCGTGTTAGCGTCAGGTATTGAAGAGCTCCAACAACGCTTCTGTAGCGAGTGGCATCTTCAGGGCTAAGTGGATCTCCAGCAGTAAGACTGAGCTTCTCCGAGACACATAATGGCGTGTCAACTGGCTTTGCACGGTCCATACCAGACCTGGATAGAACATCAGTGGCATAGCGCTCTTGAGACAACAACAAGCCATCACCAACTCTTTTAACTTCGATGCCGAGGAAGAAGTGAAGATCGCCCAAGTCTTTCAGAGCAAACTCAGCTTGGAGATCTTTAAGTAGAGCTGCGGTAGTCGATGAAGAGGAACTTGCCACAATGATGTCATCAACATATACCAAGACAAACATGGTGTATGAGCCCTTGTTATAATAGAACAAAGAGGTATCTGCTCGTGAGGGAACAAAGCCAAGTGCTTGCAGCTTATTGCAGAGTCGAGCGTACCAAGCCCGTGGAGCTTGTTTCAAGCCATAAAGTGCTTTATCCAACTTGCATACATAGCTAGGATGGGCCTTGTCAGCATACCCGGTAGGTTGGTGCATGTAGACCTCTTCTTCAAGAAAGCCATGAAGAAACACATTTTGAACATCAAGCTGACGTAACGACCATCCCTTTGTCATAGCCACGGACAGAATTAGACAGATAGTGGCTGCTTTGACAACTGGGCTAAAAGTTTCTTCATAGTCAATGCCATAATGTTGTTTGAAGCCCTTAGCAACAAGTCGTGCCTTGTAGCGGTCAATTGTGCCATCAGCCTTGCGTTTGAGCTTATAAACCCACTTACAGCCAACAATATTCTTGCCCTTCGGACGAGGCACAAGATGCCAGGTTTGATTCTTGATCAAGGCTTGATACTCATTGTCCATTGCCGCACTCCAATTGCGATCATTAAGAGCTACATCAAGGGTGGAAGGTTCCTCTGCAGTGTGACTGGCAAGCATGCCCCAACGCACCATGCCATTAGTGAACTGCTTGGGCTGGCGAATACCACGTTGAAGTCGAGTGACAGGGCGATCAGGCATCGGTGCAGTAGAAGGAGCAGCTGTTGAGGACGAAGGAGGCAAAGGCGCAGCAGCCGCAGAAGATCCCGCGGGGAGGATCTGTATAGTAGCCTCAGGAGGAGGCGCTGTCGAGGTGTCGGCGACGGTCCCCGCGCCAGCGGGATCTGGCTGTGGAGCATCGAGCCTGGCGGGTGAGGGCTGTGGCGTGGGATTTGGCGTAGAAGATCCCGCGCCCACCGAGGGAATCATAGTGGCCCCGTGTGACGCCTCCACGTGGCTGGGACGGACCACCGTACTGCCACCAGAGTCCGCGCCGGATCCCGAGTGTGATGCGCCAACGCCAGCGGTGCCGTCAGGCGGATCGACCTCGGATCGCGCGCTATGCCCCGACGGGGAACACATGAAATAGCGCGTGCCAAGCTCCGTTTGCACAGCATTTTCGCCGCCAATTGTACCTGTGTCAACACCAGAGACAGGAGAACTTGCCGAGGCATTAGCAGTGTTAGGAGATGCACCCTGCAGATCAAGTAATTGTGAATCCCCGAGGCTAGTAGAGTTGGTTAAAAGGACATCGGGTAGTAGCTCAAGTTCCTTTCTAAGACGAGCACCAGCGTTGGGGTGGAGGGACGCAAAGGGGAAAACTTGTTCATCAAAGATGACATCTCGAGATACATATACACGCCCTTGTTTTGGATCTAGACACTTGTATCCCTTGTGAAGTGTGCTATACCCAAGAAATACGCACTGTTTAGAACGAAACTCAAGTTTCCGAGTATTATAAGGGCGAAGATTAGGCCATACCGCACAACCAAAAACGCAAAGATGGCTATAATCTAGAGTCTCACCAAACAAGCACTCAAACGGAGTATCATTATTGAGAACCTTAGAAGGTAACCTATTAATGAGGTAGACAGCGGTCAAGAAGGCTTCATCCCAAAATTTGAGCGGAAGAGAGCCATGGGCAAGCAGGGAAAGACCGACTTCTACAATATGGCGGTGTTTTCGCTCGGCAGAGCCATTTTGCTGGTGTGCATGAGGACAAGAGACGTGATGGGCGATGCCAATTTTATTAAAGAAGGAATTAAGCGCTTGGTACTCGCCACCCCAATCAGATTGAACCGCAAGAATTTTGCGTCCAAACTGGCGCTCTACAAGGGTTTGGAACGTATGAAAGCATTTGAATACCTCAGATTTATGACGAATTAAGTAAATCCAAGTGAACTTGCTATAATCATCAATGAAGGAAACATAATATTCAAAACGTCCAACAGATGTGGGAGCACGACCCCAAACATCAGAGAAAATAAGATCCAGAGGACCCTTGGACCCACTAACAGACTTGGGATAAGGCAATTGATGACTTTTGCCTTGTTGACATGCATCACAAATTCGCTGGTTATTGGAATCAAGAACAAAAGGGAGTCTATGCCGATCTAAGACGTGCTTGACGACCCGAGATGAGGCATGGCCGAGGCGGTGATGCCACAGGGAGGTGGAAGGCTTGGCAGCAGTGTAGACTTGTTTATTGGAAGATGAAAATGACGGCGAGGTGGATGATGCATGCAACGGATAGAGCCCTCCTTCACATCGGCCTTTGTGGAGAGTTTTCATCGTCCCCTGTTCCTTGATCAAAAAATGATCGGGGTGAAACTCAAGATAAACATGATTATCTCTAGCAAGTTGATTTACTGAACAAAGGCTCTTATTTGCTTGTGGAACGTGGAGAACATTATTTAGATGAAAAACTCTACTAGGGGAAGACACAGTACTATGACCGACATGTGTAATCTCCATACCTGCGCCGTCCGCGGCGTGAACATTGTCGCCGCCGTGGTACTTGTTGCGGGTGGTGAGGCGCTCCAGTTCGCCGGTGATGTGGTCGGTGGCACCACTGTCCACATACCAGTTCGTATCTACGCCGTATGAACTGGATGTGGCCGAGGAGATGCTCTTCTGAGGTGGCCCGCTGTAGTTGTTGTCGAAGCGCTTGCGGTAGCGGTACGCCGGGTGCCCTTCCTTGCCACAGATTTGGCAGAAGACCCCGGGCTGGAAGTTGCGGCCATGGCCGTTCCCGCCGCCGCCATTGTTGTTTCCACGGCCACGGCCTCCCCCGCCGCGACCGAAGCCACCGCGATTGCCGCCGTCGTGGCTGCGCGGATTGTTGGAGGAGCCCCCACCACTGCGGTTGCCCTTGGTGGCGGCGTTGGCAGAAAACTGTGTGCTGCCGCCAGAGTTCAGTTCCTTGCGCTGCTCGTGCGCGATCAGCTGAGCATAAAGCTCTGGAACGGTGATGGGCTCGACCCTGTTGGCAACAGCAGTAATGATAGATTCAAATTCCTCACCAAGGCCCGTGAGGATGTAGGTGACGAGATCCTCGTCTTCCAGCTTCTTGCCCGCCGACGCCATGTCGTCGGCGAGGCCCTTCATCTTGGTGTAGTAGTCGGCGACGGACGATGTGCCCTTGGACGCCGTGGCCAACGCCATCCGGGTGGAGATGATGCGGGCACGAGACTGGGAGGCATGCTGGGCATGGATCGTAGCCCACAGCTCGGCCGCGGTGGTTGCAGACGACACTTGCGCGAAGATTTCCTTCGACAAGGACGAGAAGAGGTAGCTAAGGACCTGTTGGTCCTGAATCATCCACGTCTGGTAGGCGGGGTTGGGCACCGGGTCGCCCTTCTTGCCGGTCGCATCGACGGCGCCATCGATGAGCGCCGCGGGTGGAGCAGCGCCGGTCTTGATGTAGTCCCCCATCTGCGCGCCCTTGATGGTGGAGGAGACTTGCGCGTGCCACATATTGTAGTTGGCACGAGTCAACTTCTCGGAGACGGGCGGCAGGAAGCCAAAAGCGAAGGCCGGCATGGCAGCGGAGGAGGAAGAGCCGGCGGCCATGAGGATCAGTTCCGGGAGGAACGAAAAAAAGCTCGATACCATATAAGAAAATGGGGGAACCAGATGACCTTTGTGGTCTCTGGACTGCATGTTATATATTTAGGGAAACGCCCCCTGTGTGGCTTGGATTACATCACGGTAGATACACAACAACCTCATGTGTCTATCCTAACAACCTCTAACAATCTCTCCCTATACATATGCTGTACACCGCATGACTTGGTTGTCTAGGATAACTATGATGCATATCATCTAACATGGTTAAGTCATGAACTTGCCGAGGACAAATAAATAAACTAAACAAAAGTGCAGCGCTAGCGAAGGCACGGGGCACGGTCCAAAAATGTTATAAAATTTAAGTGAAGATGAGAACACAGATTGTCTAACCATCACTTGTGTACTCTCTCTAATGCATAGACACATCAACTAATAGCGTAGAAAAGAAAAATCAAATGCACACTTCAACTGAGTAAATTTAATAGGAGCGACGACATCAGGTAGCAGGAGACGATTTCCTACACACATCACCATCATGTATTATATTGTATGTTATATATATTATACATGGCTTGGAGTTTGGAATTGGCTCGGCTATATAGTATTTTTTAGATAATAGAAAAAAAATCTGATTTCAGCCTTCTACTCAGAAGAAGCATGGGTCCACGCTTATAACAGTAACACACCCAAAAATTAAATTTATTATAGATTTATAACTCAAGTCCGGTAAATGAAAGACCATCCATTCGATGCGAAAAAACTATATGGCTCTTGATTCTAGTAGCTTGCAGGAATCAAGAATCCAATCATTGCCTTCGTCCGAGCGTTCAATAGAGTTCAAAATTATATTGAGTCTACTCACTCAAACAATTAAATTATTTGACATGGTCATACTCTAGTGACTAGTGACCCATCAAGACACGAGGCAGGTGGCATGCAAAATTGACACGAAAGTAAGAAAATGGGTCCATGAAAAGGAACACCTAGATCTCTAATTGAAAAGGTCTACGCATGCTATAAGTCTATGTTTGAGTCTCCGATATGTCCTAAATGCTCATATTTTTAGTTATTTACTACTTTTTTTTATTTTATTAGTGATCAATGACGTATTGACGTGTCTATTCACAAGAATATGCATATGGCTTTTATTTATTTTTTTGTCAATCTAAGATATGTCGGCAAAGTCCTTTAAAGACGTCCATATAGATAAACAATGTGAACAATGCATTCATAAAAGTAAATACACGTGCATCTATGCTTGCACTATGCTTCGTTTAGGAAAAACGAACACTTCAAAGGTAGCACAGTACCAAAGTTGTGTGTAAAATCCAGCGAGTACCAAATTCTCGAAGTATACTGCCTACGATAGGTTCTTGGCGAGTCACGTCTGGTGGTCCAGTGGAGAGGCGAGAATATGTATAATTAAGTAAATAAAAAAACTCCCACAAGAAAAATAAATAAAAGGAAATTTCCATGTGTTGGGCAATCAGTTAGCAGCCAAGGATGCCTAGTGCATCTCGTTCTCATCTTCTTTGCGTATCTGGCTGCCCACAAACGGACAGAGACGGACAGACATCCTCCAAAGTACATCCAGTCCACCAGATTGCATAATCTGCTCCTGGTCCTGGGAAGCTAAGCTTTACAGGTACTGGAAGAGAAGATCCTAGCTGTAGCTGTTCATATTCTCTTCCTTGGCTTCTCCAATTCCTTCGTTTGATTTGATCCCCAACAAGACAGTAGCTGCTTGCTCTGTCCTGATTGGTGCTCCTTTGCTGCTTGCTCCTGAAGAGCCTAGAGGAATGGCGCTGTAGATTGGGGCATCCTACTAGAGTGAAGGGAGGCTTCTCTTTGCTGCAGGTTTGGCTTCTATGTGAGCCCTTCCTTCTGTCCCTGTTCTGTCTTTGATTCTTCAATTCTAACTCACGGGAAACCCGATCTAGCTTTGTTACGAGTGTGGATTCTTTACTTCAACAGCTGCAGTTCTTGGACCTGTTAGGATTGATCTCCCACCAGTTAGGCCCAACGACCTAACTGGGCCTTGTCCTCGCGCCCTGATCGGGGGCGCCCAACCCTACATGGTTGGTGGGCCCCCGTCGCACAGCGCTATAAAGGAAGGTGGGGGCCGGGGCTCGCAGTACGAGGTTGACCGCGCCGCCAGTCACCCCACCGACATCCTAAACCCTAGACCCGATCGAAAGTAGGGGCGCTGCCAGCGACGGGAAGTACCACCGACGCCAGCAACGCCACCCGACGCTCACGCCGCCGCCGAGGACGCCACAGCGCCACTCCCGCTCCACCGACCGTCGCTGCCGGCGCGCAGATGGCGTCCGTCAACGAAACCCCGGCCGGAGCTTCAACAACTACGGCATTTGACGGTTTGCCACCTATCACTCATCTCTCAATCTCTCTGTGAAATCCCGAGCACCTATTCCTATGCTAAGTATCCCGATCCGATGAACATACCTAAGAACACTAAATCTAACAATGGTACCAGAGCCACGGTTCGTCAAGAAATTAGATGCGGATCGGGAAAGAAAGTAGAAAACCGAACCCTAAGACCTAACCCTAATTCCCAAAATCAAAACTGAACAAGGGATTGAAGAAGGGGAAAAGGGAGGGTCGGATTCCAAGAACCCTAGAACTCTAATCCGAAAGAGGGAAAAGGGGGAAGAAGAAAGAAGAAGGGTCAAACCCTAACCCTAATCCCATTTTCCATTCGGATGAACGAAAAGAAAGAAATAAAAAGCAAAGAAAACGAATCGGCAAGAACAAACTCTAAACCTAACCCTAGTTTTCCCCATTCGGATAAAACCGAAAAGAACAAACTAAAAAAAAGGGAGAAAGGGGAAAAATTAGGGATAGGGTTCGTCGGGGATGAACCTCCACCGGCGCGGAAGAAGAAGAAGAATCGAACCGGCTCCTTCGCCGACGCTGGAGGAGAAACCGACGAGGACGCGGGCTCGCCGGGCTCGGCCAAGAAAGCGCCGCGGCCAGGCCGCTCGACGGCGGCGTGCTCACCCGTTGGGGAGCACGCGCGCCGGTGAGGGGGCCGGCGACGGCGCCATGGCGGCTCCATCGGCCAAGAAAGCGCCGCGGCCAGACAGCTCGACGGCGGCGTGCTCACCCGTTGGGGAGCACGCGCGCCGGCGAGGGGGCCGGCGACGGCGCCATGGCGGCTCCATCGCCCGCTCGCTCACCGTCTCTCGCTCGGTGTCCTCTCGGTTTTGCGCTGCGCTGAGAAGAGAACGGCGACAGAGAGAGAACGAAGAGAGAGAGAGAGCGGCGAAGAAAATGACCTAGGGTTTCCTCGGGGGCGCGCGGCGTCGCGTTTTATCCGAGCGAAATGCGCGCTCAGCCGTTGGATCAGCGCGGACGGCCATGATCGAATGGGCCAAGTCGCGGCCCAGGCGGGCGCGCGGACGCGCGTGACTTTGCCGGCCCAGGCCCAGGTTGCGGCCTGGGTGCGGCCTGTGCGCGCGAGGCAAGCCGGGCCGAGCCGGTTCAGCGCGTCTTGGGCCGCGCTGGGCTGAAAATGAAAAGAAGAACAAGAAATTTTTTTCTTATTATTTTTCAGAAACAATTTTAAATGCATATTTTGACGAATTTGAATGATTTTGACATAATTTTCTGTGCAAATTTTATCCAACGATATTTTGCCCAGAAAACAATGAATTTTTTAGTGCTTCTGGAAAATAATAACATGAAAAGATTATTAATGTTTCCGCTGTGCATGATAATTATTGTTCTCTTTGATTAAATTTGAACAAACGGGATAATTTAATTTTAAGAGAAATGAATTTCTGATAATTTTGATGCAATTATGATATTGTTATTTTCTGACCAACGTTGTTAATAACAATATTATAATTTTTTATCCATGAGAAATTGTGCATTAATTTTACTTCTGCCCAACGGTGATGTAAAATGTTTGCATGCAAGAATTATAAGTTTTAATTTGACCAACGTTGAGTTAAAGCATGGAATTTTATGTATAAATGTTTCTTACTTACTCTGGTATGATTTCAGGAGGCAAATGCATTGTGAACATTGCCAACATTCCGACACTCAACGGAACCAATCACCGTGTGTGGTGGGAGAAGTATGAATTGGAACTTGCGTTGGGAGAGGTCGATTTTGCCATCACCTCACCGTGTCCTACTGAGCCAGAGGACCCGGTGAGAGGTGACAATGAATTTGACGCTGATTTCGCTTCTCGGAAGCGTGATCATGCTGAAATAAGAATAAAATATGACCTTGAACATAGGCAATGGACTCTCTCCAACTGCAAGTGCCTGTTGGTAGCCAAAGCCACCATAGAAGAACAGATAAGGGGCTCAATCCCTGAATGTGCTACTGCCAAAGAATATCTTGAGAAAATCAAGAGTCAGTTTACTGGGTCTACCAAGGCCACAGCAAGTTCACTGATTAAGAAGCTTGTGAATGAGAAATTTACTGGTGGTAGCATAAGAGAGCACATTTTGAAAATGAACACTACGGCATCCAAGCTAAAAGAAATGAATTTGAAGGAGGAGGATTTCCTGATTCACTTGATTTTTGCTTCTTTGCCGAAAGAATATGACACCTTCATTGTGAACTATAATATGCAGCCTGAAAGATGGGGCATAGAAAGACTCATCTCAATGTGTGCTCAAGAAGAGGAGAGGATAAAGTCCTCACAAGGTGAATCTGCTCATTTTGTGAAGGACAACAAAAGAAAGAACTTTAATGGCAAGAATTCTAAACCACAAGGGAAACCTAAGTGGGATAAGACCTCTTCCTCCAGTTCACAGGGAAAGAAACCCTAGAATTTTGAGAATCAGCAGTATGGTGGAGCAGAAAAAGATCAGTGCAAGCACTGCTTCAAGAAGGGACACTACAAAAGGGATTGTCTAGACTTCCTGAAATCTCTGCTAAAGAAAGGTGATGAATTTATTACATTTGTAGATGAATCTCTGTATTTATGTTATGATAAATCCACTTAGTGGGTTGATTCAGGAGCAACTACTCATGTTGCAAATTCTTTACATGGGTTAAGTGGGACAAGAACCTTGCAAGGAGAAAGAACGATTAAAGTTGCAAATGGACTGCAAGCCAATGTTGAAGCCATTGGAGATTTTTCTTTAGAATTGAATAATGGTTTTGTACTTAGACTTAAAGAAGTACTTTATGTTCCCTCTTTGCGTAGAAATTTGATAAGTGTTTCGAAACTTGATGATGATGGAATTGATTGCCATTTTGGTGATGGCAAGTGTAAGATACTGGTTAATAATAAATGTGTTGGTCTTGCCTTCCGACAAGACAAGCTTTATTTATTATCTCTTGCTGAGAATGCGAACAATGTATGTGATAAGAATGTGAATGATTCCCCATCTGCGGATGTAACTAAGAAGCGAAAGAGAATTGATACTGTCTCTTCGAAATTATGGCATTGTCGCTTGGGCCATATTTCGAGGGGGAGAATGGAACGATTGGTTAAGGAATCAATTCTCCCGCACTTAGAATTTTTAGATTTAGAACCATGTATTGATTGCATTAAAGGAAAGTATGTCAAGAAAATTAAGAAAGATGCCAAACGAAGCACAGGAATTTTAGAAATAATCCACACAGATATATGTGGTCCTTTTCCTGTGAAAAGTGTGAATGGTTATGACTCGTTTATAACATTCACAGACGACTACTCTCGTTATGGCAATATTTATCCAATTAAAGAAAGATCGGAAGCATTGGATAAATTCAAAATATTTAAAGCTGAAGTTGAAAATCAGCACAATAAGAAAATTAAGATAGTACGATCAGACTGAGGTGGAGAGTACTATGGGCGACATACCCCATATGGCCAAATTCCTGGACCATTCGCAAGGTTCCTACAGGAAAATGGCATAGTTGCTCAGTACTCCACACCGGGGGAGCCTCAGCAGAATAGAGTGGCTGAATGACGTAACCGTACCTTAATGGATATGGTAAGAAGCATGATGAGTTACTCCATATTACCGATTAGTTTATGGATGGAGGCACTGAAAACCGCCATTCACATACTTAATCGAGTACCAAGTAAATCGGTGCCTAAAACACCGTATGAATTATGGACAGGAAGGGAACCCTCACTTAACCATTTGCGTATGTGGGGCTGTCCAGCTAAGGCAAAAGTGTTTAACCCAAACATAGGAAAGTTAGACTCGAAGACAGTTAGCTGCCATTTTATTGGCTATCCAGAAAGATCGAAGGGATATCGCTTCTATTGTCCTGATAGACATACGAAAATTATAGAAACAAGACACGCTGTGTTCTTGGAGGACAACATGATCAGGGGGAGCATGGTAGCACGAGAAATCAGCCTACAGGAGAAGCGGGTACATGTACCCACTCCGATGGTTGAAGAACCATTCTTCACGCTACCTGCTGTTGTTGCACCGACAGTGCAGGACACTGTAGTGCCAACACCTGTTGCAAGTTCTCCCGTGGCGACAATGAAGGAACATGAAGAACCTATCCTTGAGGAAACTATAGAACCAAATGTTGCACATGAGGAAGAACAACAATAGCCCAATGTGGAACAAGTGCTGGAGGCACCTAGAAGGTCTCAAAGAATAAGACGATCAGCTATTACTGATGACTATGAAGTTTATGAAACAGAAGAATGTCAAATGGGGGATGATCCCACCTCATTTGAAGAAGCCATGAGAAGCGACCACTCATCAAAGTGGCTTAAGGCCATGGAAGATGAATTAAAATCAATAAGTACCAATAAAGTTTGGGACTTAGAAAATATTCCTAAAGGAGCCAAAACAGTAGGCTGTAAATGGATCTACAAAACGAAATATGACTCCCAAGGGAATATAGAAAGATTTAAAGCGCGACTTGTAGCAAAAGGCTTCACGCAAAGAGAAGGGATTGATTACAATGAGACGTTTTCTCCAGTCTCATGTAAAGATTCCTTCAGAATTATAATGGCACTTGTAGCCCACTATGATTTGGAGTTACATCAAATGGATGTAAAGACGGCTTTCCTAAATGGGGATTTGAAAGAAAATGTCTATATGGCACAACCGAAAGGTTTTGTCGTAAAAGGAAAGGAAAATATGGGATGCCGCCTGAAGAAATCAATCTACGGATTGAAACAAGCTTCAAGACAGTGGTATTTGAAGTTTGATAGAACGATAAAAGGTTTTGGGTTTGAAGAAAATGTTGAGGACAATTGCGTTTATGCAAAGTTCAGAAATGGAAAGTACATATTCCTAATTTTGTATGTGGATGATATCTTGCTTGCTAGTAGTGATATCAATCTACTAATGGAAACGAAGAAATTCTTGTCCTCAAACTTTGATATGAAAGATCTCGGTGAGGCCTCGTTCATTTTGGGAATAGAGATTCACCGAGACAGGAGAAAAGGGGTTCTAGGATTATCGCAAAAGGCATACATAGAAAAGGTCCTGAAGAAATTTAGTATGCATGCGTGCAGTCCTTCACCTGCTCCTATAGTCAAGGGCGATAGATTTGGGGAACATCAGTGTCCCAAGAACCAATATGAAATTGACCGAATGAAAGCGGTACCGTATGCTTCAGCTGTTGGAAGTTTACAATATGCTCAAGTGTGTACACGCCCTGACTTAGCTTTTGTTACCGGGTTACTTGGCAGATATCAAAAGAATCCAGGAATTGAACATTGAAAATTAGTGAAGAAAGTCCTGCGTTATTTGCAGGGCACGAAAGGCCTCATGCTTACGTATAGAAGATCTGATTCCCTGCAGATAGAGGGGTATTCAGATTCTGATTATGCGGGAGACGAAAGAAAATCCACGTCAGGATATGTATTTACTCTCGCAGGAGGGGCTATATCGTGGAAAAGCTCCAAACAAACCGTAACTACATCCTCGACAATGTATGCCGAGTTTGTAGCATGCTATGAGGCAACGAGGCAGGTGAACTGGCTAAAGAAATTCATACCCGGATTGAAAGTGATTGATGATATAAATGAACCACTACGATTGTATTGTGATAACAATCCAGTGGTACAGTACGCTCACAACAATAGGTCAAGTGGTACTGCCAAACACATTGACATAAAGTACTATGTTGTGAAAGATAAAGTTCGGGATCATATAATAAATCTTGAGCATATAAGTACAGAGAAAATGCTCGCGGATCCGCTCACAAAGGACTTACCACCCAACGTGTTCAGAGAACACGTAGCCGGCATGGGTTTAAGGGAAAGCCTATGATACCCGAACATACGAAGGGCCCAAAGAAAGTTTACATTTCAAAACGGAGAATTGTACTATGACTGTTAGTCTAACGGCACTAATTACTGTGACGATGGGACAGTTCTATGCACTAATCTGTGATGAAATAGGATGGAAGCAAGAAAAATATGAATTGAAAGTTTTGAGTATGAAATTAAAGAACAAAGAATAGATGAGAGATCAAGGGGGAGAATGTTAGGATTGATCTCTCACCAGTTAGGCCCAACGGCCTAACTGGGCCTTGTCCTCGCGCCCTGATCGGGGGCGTCCAACCCTACATGGTTGGTGGGCCCCCATCGCACAGCGCTATAAAGGAAGGTGGGGGCCGGGGCTCGCAGTACGAGGTTGACCGCGCCGCCAGTCACCCCACCGACATCCTAAACCCTAGACCCGATCGAAAGTAGGGGCGCTGCCAGCGACGGGAAGTACCACCGACGCCAGCAACGCCACCCGACGCTCACGCCGCCGCCGAGGACGCCACAGCGCCACTCCCGCTCCACCGACCGTCGCTGCCGGCGCGCAGATGACGTCCGTCAACGAAACCCCGGCCGGAGCTTCAACAACTACGGCATTTGACGGTTTGCCACTTATCACCCATCTCTCAATCTCTCTGTGAAATCCCGAGCACCTATTCCTATGCTAAGTATCCCGATCCGATGAACCTAGGAACACTAAATCTAACAGGACCCTCCCCTACTTTTCTGCCTCATTTTCCCTACTTGTTTGACATCTTTTTCATCCTGAAAACTAAGCACTCCCCTTTATGATATCTTTCAGGATAGGGGTCAAACAGATGGAGATTGTTCGGTTATGGCATCTCGATTCGTTTCTTGCGGTGGTATGCAATCCAATCCGTGTGTGTCCCTCCTTCCCACAGCTCAAAAGATGCGAGCTTTCCGACATCTAGCTAGCTAGGCTTGCTTGTACAGTCAGTCAGTCGATCACCACGCGTCACTGGTAAGCTGTCGAATCTATGGTGGTACTGGTGCGCTCTTTTATTCCCTTCCCTAGTTCTTACTCTCTGTTTTAACATCCTGCAGTAGAGAGAAGACGTTTGGGCTCTTTGCCTGGGCTACTTCTTCCTCTTCTCCTTGCTCGTGTCTCAGAGGCTTGGGTCTTGTGCTTCCATCAAAGAGCAAGGTGGGTGGGCGCAAAGAATTTTCTGATGGGCAATATTAAAAACAGATGACAGACTAGGTTCTTGACATGCATGGATTCGTGCCTAAGCAAATTGTACTGGTGTTTTGTTCAGGGAGACCTCTTTTGAGATTTGGAGAGAGCGTAGCAGACGATCCTAGTGGATCTTCGTCGAATCGGGGAGCAAGTTGCTCGGATGATGGCAAGGTGGTGGCATTGTAAGTGCTGTTCTCATTCAATCTTCAGTTTTCCTTCAGCAAATCTCAGTCCTTAGAAGATTCAGAGTTCACGGTGCCTCTTAGTTGCAAATTGAATGTATTATAAGGGCCCGGAGCGCGAGAATTTCATAGGAATCGTATAGGAATTTCACAGGAAGCAGTTCACTTTCATAGGTGAAACGCAGGAATAGGGGAAATTTCGTGTGTTCCAAACATGCCCTAAGCAGCATGTAGTCAAGAATGTGTAGTTACGCCTTATTTAAACCACTCTTGGAACAGGTTCTTATCTCATTTTGCTATTGCCCACTGTTGTAAGTATAGCTTCCAGCAGCAGGCATTACTCAAATCAAACAATTCTAGAGTCAGCTATGCTTGTCAAACGACAGTTTTGACTTTTGAACATTTCTTGATGTCCTTTCCCCTCTTTTCAAACCTGACAGTTTGTGTATGTTTACTTGTTGGGATTCAGGCACAAATGGTAAATATTTAAATAAGAAACAGTGACAACAAAATTTTTAAAAAATCTCTTCGACGTTAACTTTTGCGGACCTAGATTACAAATGGACAAATTCTGGTTGTCATTATGCACCGATACCTGCAGAGATGGGTAACATGCAAAATCTGAACTGCTAAGTCAAACTGCCATCAGAAAGTTCATAAAAAAGATGTTTGCCAGAAAAAGCAATTCTTTCAGATCTTTGAAGATAGTGCCACATAAAAATTAACATCACATGGCGAATTGCCATCTCACTTGCACAAGCATACATAGATTTCAGTTTCATGGGGGCTATCTGATGAAGTGCTGCAATCTTGCAGGAAAACCTTAACAAAGTCAGTGTCTTGTTTCTTTCTTTCTTTTTACTACATGTAGTTTCCTAACCATAATTACAACTTCACCAAGTTCACTCCTTAGCCTATGTTCAATTATTCATCCATGACGCTAATGGTAAACAGCGCAATCAGGGGTGTTATCCAGAGACGACTCCAAAGCCCAGAAGCAAAGGCACATAATGTTGATCCTTCATCTCCATCCAAGTCTTTACCTCGCTGGGTAATCTACATAATAGCCACCGGTGGAGCGCTTGTCTTTGTGGCTGTAGCTGCTGCCACTGTGTATCTACTCTTCTCTCGTCGAAAGAAGGATACCACTGTCATGCCATGGTCTACTGGACTCAGTGGACCACTCAGTAAAGCCTTCGTGGCAGGTCAATCTCTCACCATCCGGAACTTATGGGTTAAACCAAATGGGCACAGTTCATCAGACTAGCATACATAATTTCATCAGCCTGCTTGCATATAAATTGCCTTTATTTGCAGCATGGCAGTTACTTATGTGATGTTGTACATACTGTGTATCCAGGTGTTCCTTCTCTAGGAAGGGCAGAGCTACAGGCAGCCTGTGAGGACTTCATCAACATGATCAGCTCCTCATCCGACTGCACGCTGTACAAGGGAACTCTATCAAGCGGAGTCGAAATAGCAGTAGTCTCCACTTCAGTTAACTCTGCCAAAGATTGGGCCGACAGGTCTGAGGAGCAATTCAAGAACAAGGTATGTTGTAGTGTTGTGCAAAGCTATGGTCAAGTCAACTAGTTTTTCACTGTTGTAGTGTTGTGTCTTATCTTACTGAACATTAACCGCTCCTGTTTCAGATATCTGTTCTGTCCAGAGTGAACCATAAGAACCTGATGAACTTGCTTGGTTACTGCACGTGCGACGAGCCATTCACAAGAATGATGGTTTTCGAGTACGCTCCGTGCGGTTCCCTCTTCGAGCATCTTCATAGTGAGTGCCCTCTCCACCTCTGTATCTGTCTCGATGCCTAGAGAAATACAGTAACGTTCTTGCCTTTTCCTTTTGCTGATGAAATGAAACACAGCAATGGTGCTAACTGTTTTCTGATTCCCATGCAACAGTTAGGTAGTTGTTTTTTTTTATGAAACACAGCAATGATTGATATCTGAAGAACATGCATGTTGCCTGCAATGATTGATTGTTAAGTAGCTAATAGAGTAATTCCTTCTCATGTTGTGCAGTTAGAGAAGCAGAAGATCTGGACTGGCCTGCACAGCTGCGCATCATCATGGGAGTAGCATACTGCCTGGAGCACATGATCCAGCTCGACCCTCCAGTGATGCCACCAACCCTGAGCTCCTCGTCCATCTACCTCACTGAGGACTACGCGGCCAAGATCTCCGACGCCGAGTTCTGGAAGGAGGACGACGGCGGCAAGGAGTACGCACAGACCGATGACGACGTCGTGTACAGGTTCGGGATCCTGCTGCTGGAGGTGATCTCCAGGCGGCTGCCATTCTCCGAGGACCACGGCCTGCTCGTCCTCTGGGCGTCGGGCTACCTGGACGGCAAGAGGCCGCTGCGTGGGATGGTTGATCCGACGGTGAGGTCGGCCGTGCCCGAGAAAGATTTAGAGGCGCTGCGCGACGTCGTGAGGCTGTGCGTGCGCTCGGACGACCAGGAGAAGAGGCCGGCCATGGGCGAGGTCGCGAGGACGCTGAGAGGCGTCACCGGGTTGTCGCCGGAGCAGGTGACGCCGAGGGATAACCCGCTGTGGTGGGCCGAGCTGGAGATTGCCTCGGCGGTGGAGTCGGAGGAGTCCGGGTGAAGTTCAGAACCAAACGTGAACTGGATTTTCTTTTATTTTGTTTTTGTCATCGATTTTTATACTTTTTTTTGGTTTTGTTGCTGATCACTGCGAAGAATCTGCAAATCTGTAATAAGTAGTGGTATAGTACAAGTTTAGAGCAAGAGATGTCACTGTAACTATAGCTTGTACAATATCAATGCTTATGCTTATGCTTATGCATATGCATGTACAATATCAAGTCCAAGATACACCCATCATCATCAGATCCTATAGAAAAAACACGCATTGTCAGATGTCAACCATTATATAAGGCAAGGCAAACCATATTTTGTGTTTGGCTCTAAAAAAAAAAATCAACTTTACATATGCGATTCAAGAGAGAGGGCTCAACCCAGCCCAACTGCCCAAGCCCAGCCCAACCCAACCCAAAGCCACGATGAGCAAAGACAAGCGAGCCCTTTCCTCCTTTTCCGTTTTCTCCCGTTCATTCACCTCGCTCTCTCTCCGTGCGGCGACGACTGGGACTGGGCGACCGCCACCGCCCTCCGCCGGCGCCATTCTTTCCCTGCGGCAGAGACGACTGGGCGAACGCCGCCCCACTTCGCCACCTCTTCGCCGGCGACGATCACCCACCAGGTATGCCCGCTCCCTTTCTCTCCTCTTGCTTCCTTTGCGAAGCCGAGCACCCCAAACCCTAAGCTGTTCGAACCCGGATCTGACCCAGTTACAAGTAGTATATACATGAGTCCTACTATCTTCGAGTTTTTGCAAAAAAACCATCGGGGGCACGCATCCTGAATTCGCTCCTCTGTGCATCCATGCTGCTGCTGTTAAGGTAATTAGGCCTACAATGTAGACTATACTTTGGATGGAAGCAAATTATGATTAGGTTTCACGTGGTTCTTGCTTTGCTTTGGTACCACTCTTTAGTCAGTACCATGTGTCTGATATGTGCAACAGCGAAGCTTGTCAATCTGGGCGAACAAAAGAAACCCTGTTAATCTGGGAATGCTACCTGCATATAGAGGGAAGGAAATGGTACGTGCGCTAGAGGCTATGGTTCATGTGCTGTTATGTGTTGTCGATACAGGGCACGTGGATTGGTAATGGCCACATTCGGATAAGCGGATAGGCCAGTTTCCAAAAGAACCTGATTCCAGGATGTGCGTTTTTAGTATTAAAAGATGAATAAATAACTGATAAGGCTCATTAAAACTATGGCTGTAGCAGGAACTATAAACCAGCTTGCAATATGGCCGTTTTGCTCTTTTGCAGTTTTTTTTGAACTTTGAATTAACCAACACCCAACACTCCAAAAGCCCAACAGTTTTGTAGCGCTGGTGTTCCCTGTGTACCATGTCTTCAATGATTCAAGTGATCCAGTGGCTTAAAATAGATCCTGGTGTCAAAAGTAGAGAAATAGATTTGCTTTAGCGAATGAATGTTTAGTGTTCCAGCCCATTATACTTTTTTTTATAGTTTCATGTTCTGTTTAGCTTTGGCATAAGCTGTGGTTATATTGTGCAGAACTGTTGTTGAATTCAGATTGCAGCAACCAATGAGTGCTATAATGTACTTTGCTCGAACAACCTTTTTTTTCCTTTGTGAATCTAGAAATATTTACAAGTTGAGCAAGAATTTTCACTGTAACTGGCATACAAAATATCACTACTCTTTGAGGGGATGATTTCTCTGCCAGGTCCAGTTACATCTGTCAGCAGATAACTATTGCTAGAATGCTGGGCACATCATGCATTGGACTCACTATACATCAAGTTTATAAGTAGATGAACGATGCAAAGTAAAAGTGACAATTACATTGTGAAATCTTCTTGTTTGTTGTTTTGTTTGTTCAACAGCGCAGACATAGCGTAGCATTAGGCATTAGCATTACCCAAGGAAAGGCATTGATAGTAGCTGCTTATGGAGGGAATTAAATGCTATGTACGTTAAAGGTTATGAATTATGATTCATGTGCTGTTATCTACCATGGATATGGGGGCACGTGGTTTGGTATTGGGCAGATGGATAAGTGGATACACCTGCGTTCAAAAGAACCGAATGCGTGGATACATTTTAATATTTTACATAATAAATAAATAATAAGACACAATTAAATTATAAAGACAGTTGCAGCCTAGCAGGAGCTATAAATTAGCTTCCAATATGACCGTTTTGGTCTTTTGCAGTTTCCCAAATTTCCATTTAGCCAGCATGACAGCACCCAACACTACAACAGTGAAGACAAGTCCAAGCATTTCCAATTCTTTAAGTCAACACCCAACACTCCTAACAGCCCAATAGTTTTGTAGCTCTGGGCCGCTGTTCTTCCCTGTGTAGCCTGTCTTCAATGATTCAAGTGACCAAGTGGCTTAAAATGGATCATGGTGTGAAAAATTGAGAAATGGATATAACTCTATCGAATGAGCTCCGACTAATAAATGTATAGTGTTCCGTTCCATTAATTTTTTTTAACTTTCCTGTTTTGTTTGGCTTTTCCATAAGTTGTGGTTAGATTGTGGAGATCTGTTGTTGAATTCAGATTGCAGCAACCAATGCTTGCCATAATGCACTCAGGCTGAACTACTCCTATCAAATTCATATCTCTTGTTGTAAATTTGTGACCTGAACCGAATAGTTGATTTGCAGGTGGATGTCATTTTTTTGTTGAGAAGTTGAAGACTACTAACTTCTTTGATCCTGAGGTGAAGAAGTAATGATCCGCCCAGGCTCAAAGGAGTCACAAAATTATGATATCAATAATCAAAGAGTTCATCCTCAACCAATTGATGAGAACATGAATCAGAACGGGGACTCAATGGACACTATGATCGGGAGGATATTCAACAACATATCCTCTTTAAAATCTGCATACATTCAGCTGCAGGAAGCGCACACCCCATATGACCCTGACAAGATCCAGGAAGCTGATAAGCTTGTCATAGAGGAGCTTACAAAACTTTCAGAACTCAAGCATGCTTACAGAGAAAAACATCCTAAGCCAATAGCTGCATCCCCTCAAGATTCGCGCTTGCTTTCTGAAATACAAGAGCAGCAGAATTTGTTGAAGACCTATGAGGTCATGGTAAAGAAGTTCCAGTCCCAGATCCAGACTAGAGATACTGAGATAACCCATTTACAGCAGCAAATTGATGAAGCTAAACTTCGGAAATCAAAGCTAGAGAAGAAACTGAAACAAAGGGGCCTACTTAACAAGGAATCAGAGGAATCTGATGAAGAAGAGAACTACTTCTCCATTGAATTGACACCAAGTTTGTTTACATCTGCTGTCGATAACGCACACCAGTCGATACATGACTTTTCAAAGCCTTTGATCAACATGATGAAGGCTGCAGGTTGGGATCTTGATGGGGCTGCTAATGCGATTGAACCTGGTGTAGTTTACACAAGAAGGGCTCACAAGAAGTTTGCTTTTGAATCCTATATTTGCCAAAGAATGTTCAGTGGGTTCCAAGAAGAGAGCTTTTCTGTCAAGGATTCTAATATAAGTGTTTCCAATGAGGCTTTCTTCCATCAATTCCTCGCAGTGCGAGCCATGGATCCTCTGGATGTCCTGAGCCAGAACCCTGACTCAATATTCGGGAAGTTCTGCAGAAGCAAGTACCTATTGCTTGTGCATCCAAAAATGGAAGGTTCTTTCTTCGGCAACATGGATCAGAGGAACTACGTCATGAGCGGTGGCCATCCAAGGACACCTTTCTACCAGGCATTCCTAAAGCTAGCAAAGTCCATATGGCTGCTGCACAGGTTGGCGTACTCCTTCGATCCAAAGGCAAAGGTATTTCAAGTGAAAAGGGGAAGTGAATTTTCGGAAATCCACATGGAAAGCGTTGTGAAGAACATCATCATAGAAGAGGGTGCGGAGAGGCCAAAAGTTGGCCTGATGGTGATGCCTGGTTTCTTGATTGGGAGCAGCGTCATACAGTCCCGAGTGTATCTTTCAGATGCCAAGTGTGCTGACTGACCTGAAGATGCTGCAGTTACACAATGAGCTTGAGGGTACTTTGCTTCTTGGGACTTGGGAGAGCTACCACCTGCATAAGTTTAAGGTGGACTGTGTCTGTCTTGTATGTAATGCGTGAGACCTGTTGTTTCTCTGCCATGCTGGTTTTGACGGCTTTGTGAAGATTTCCATGCGCTATTCTGTCCAATGGGCTTTTGTCGTTTTCAGGATTAGTAATATATTCCTGTTTCCCAATGTTGCATTTCCATGTGCTATACTGCTGTGTAATCCTGCCCAATGTTTTGTACATGCCATCAGTGTGATTGGAGAGCCAATGTGATGATTATATAGGCTGTACTTTTCATCTGAAACTGAAACGTTTTTGCCCAATCAGATGATTCTATTTGCATAGTTGTGTGGTAAAAGTGTTCCAGATCAACGTGTTGTATCTTGGGGACTGATATGGTGGAAGTGGAATACGGAGCATTAGTGCTGCTGTATACTTCTTGCTCCTTTCCTTGCTTGGGTCTTGTGCTTCCACCATTGAACAAGGTGTGTGCAGAGAGTTTTGATGGGCAATGATAAAAGTATAAAACAGATAACAATTTATTTAGTTGCTTCATAGTTCATACGAATTCACAAATCTCATCGAAGCCGAGATACCATTTGTTTTCTCGGTCAGAGATGCTTTAACCATTTGCGAAGCCTTGTTTATGTCTTGTTCTACAGCATTGTCCATTCCATTCTTCAGAAGAGAGGAGAAGCAACAACAGACCACGCTCCAGTCCAGTCACCGTCAGTCTCTGCTCTCAACTGCTGCCATGGCAGTCGCATCCGACAGCACCCATCCTCCTCCCTCCGTCACCCACGACCTCGACGAGGATGACGACGATGAAGAATTCGACGACGACGGCGACGACTTCGATGACGAGGCCGACGACGACGACGATGGCGGCGAACCCTCCGCGTCGTCATCCGAGGCGGCTCGCCTCGAGGCCGTGCTCCGGCGGCTCACCGCGGACGAGGTCCGGATCCGGGTGCACCAGGTCACGATCCGGGGCTGCGCCCGCACGCGCCGCGCCGCGGTCGAGGCGGCTGTCGGCCCGGACCTCGCGCGCGCCGCCACCGTGCGGGACCTCGTGCGCGCCGCCGCCGCGGCCGGCGACCGGCTCCGTCGCCTCGGCACCTTCGACACTGTCTCGATCACCCTCGACGCGGCGCCGCCAGGGATCCCCGGCAGCGCCGTCGTCGTCCTCGTTGACGTCGCGGAGGCCCGCGGCCGCGCTGCCGGTGATTTCGGCGTCTTCACCAACACACAGGTAGCCATATCTCCTTTTGCTTTTACAAAATTGAGTTGTTTGCATCTTGCGTGATGCAATGTTCTTACTTATAGAGATAGGGGTCAAGAGAATTCACTTTTAATTTAACTAAAAGAGACCTCCCACCAGAATCTTAGCTAATTTGAAAAGGGGCACATTCAATACAATCAAGTGGATTGGATTGTCCTTGCTTTGAGAATGATCAGTCAAGGGCTCAAGGGTTCATGATACATAGTTTACTACCTGCTGTTATGCTAGTATTGGTACAGTGTTGTGGATGATGGAAACGACTACCAGGACCATTGATTTGTATCAGTTTGCCTTAGTGTGATTTGTTTAGGAAAAAATGGATCATGTAGTTCTTGCATATCATTGGGAGTTAGTCGGGCTATCTTCAGGTGCATTGTGGAATGGATATGTGGTTTTGTTTCCTGATTCCTACTGCTATGGTTCTGGAGTAAAACAGACTAGTTTCCTGCATTTTCTGGTTCAGCATTGCAGTATCATTGCAGGACTTTTTTCATGCCCTGTCATATTTATCCGTTCCAAAATCATACACGCTCCGCTGCATAGCTTGGATGAAAATCATTCAAGGGTATCTCTCATGCATTCTCTATCACTTACATGTGCATTTAGCTTTGGATTTGTGCATACTGTTTCTTCCTGCTAATTTGACCTAACATGATTGATCTTCAGAACCTACTGTGTTATGATAAATGGCGATTTAATGTCACTATATCATATGCACGACTTCAATTGGTTCCCAAATCCACTTTCTCAAGTCTCACCAATTTTCTTTATGTGAACCTTTTTGCAGACTAGATCATGCTCACTTGAAGGTTCAGTGAAGTTGAAGAACCTATTTGGATTCTGTGAGACCTGGGATGCATCAGGTGCTCTTGAATTATATAAGACAGCAGAGCTAAGTGCTGGAGTCCAAATGCCTAGAATCGGAGCAATACCAACTCCGCTGATGGCTAGAATATCATTTCTGTCTGAGGACTGGTTGAAGTCCTCACTCAAAGAACACCTGATGGGCGTTTCTGTTGGCTTGCTCTCCACCATGAACCACAACCTTGCTTACAATTTGACATGGAGGAAATTAACTGATCCAACACGTATGTCATCCAATTCCGTACAAGAGGAATTAGGACATAGCCTTTTGTCCTCTATTAAGTATGCGTACAAGGTTGACCAAAGGGATTCAAGCATAAGACCTACACGTGGATATGCTTTTCTGTCGTCTTCTCAAGTTGGAGGGCTCGCACCAGGGAGCAAATGTTCACGATTTCTTAGGCAGGTATATCTCGACTTTCATTCTGCTCCATCCTTTGCGTTGCTTGAAAACTAGGCTTTACACAATACACCTTTTAATTGAATCCTAGGTGACCTTTATTATTGTCTTTTTCTTAGGCATCATTGGAATCTTTGATTGAATACTTTTGTACCTCCAGCTTTGCAAATTCATGATCAATGTTAACAATGCAGATTATTGTGAGTCTACCGTTCTCCCAGTAGATATACCTTTTGTTGTCTGACTACTGACCAAGGGCAAATAACTTTCAAAGTTATGTGCTCTGTTAAAGCATCGAAATAGCGTTTTTATTTTCTAGAATCGAATGCCCTGCATACTAGGATTTTTTTATCAACAACTGAACTGATTTGAACTGAAAGGTATTTATTATTTTCTTGATTGTATATCAGGAATTTGATCTTCGAGTGGCTTTGCCTCTGGGTGTGCTGAATGGTGCTCTGAATGCCGGAGTGGCTGCGGGAGTCATCCATCCATTGGAAAGGGCATCCACAGGATCTGTCTCACCACTTTTAGAAAGATTTTACTTGGGTGGAAATAGGCCTCTTGTATGCCGGTTGGGTGGACCATCTTCACTATTAGGCTTCAAAACAAAAGGACTGGGGGCAACAGAATTCAGAACACGTGACCCCAATAATTCTGACATTGGCACTTCCCCTTCTCCTGAGCTAAATGGTCTTGGAGGTGACATAGCAGTGACAGCCTTTGCTGACCTGTCATTTAATCTGCCTCTGAAGCTACTCAGGGAGCTGGGAATTCATGGCCATGCTTTTGTCTGTGCTGGAAATCTTGGTAAATTAACGGACTGTGATCTTCGGAAGTTCCCTGTTACTGACTTCCTACAAACATTCAGAAGTTCAGCAGGATTCGGCGTTGTTGTGCCAACCAGACTGTTCCGTATAGAGGTTTACCCCTTTACATTCTTCAGTTTTTTCCATTAAAGTTGGTGATGAATTTGCCACAGAGAAGTTTAGTTAACACGTTTTTCTCCTATTGTCCAGATGAATTACTGCTACATCCTAAAACAGTTTGATCATGACAAGGGGAAGACAGGCATACAGTTTAACTTCTCATCGCCCTAATTTCTCTGGCAGCATTGTCTATTTGTTAAGATGGATATTCCAATTTTCCCCTCACTATTCTGATCTTATGGAGGAGCCTGTCTAGAACTGCCACACGTAAAAAGAAAGGCTCTCACGCTGTAACTGTAAGTGATAAATTGTTTGTACTGTGATATGCATTTGATGCTGTGACCTGTGAAGCACAAAAGCAAAAGGAAAGCAAACAAGTTGGGAGCTTAAGTTTTCAATGCTGTCATGCGTGTTTTGGACTGGAAATTATGGAACAGCGTTGTCCAGAGATCTGCTTGAATAAGCCAACAGTAGCCAGGGACACACGATTGTTGCCGAACTGCCTAGTGTTGGCCATTTCTGGAACTGTTTGTCTGTAGAAAAAGTAGGAACAGATGAAGCAAATTTTGGCTATGCTATGGCATGCTGAACAAAAATTTCCATGATGGTTTTGTTGCGAATTGGATATGGTGCCGACATGAACGCTTGGACAATGAGATTGTGTTTTTACCAACCAGTATTGGTCATGTACATATAACACGAGCTATCTTGAGCCCTTTTTGGAAGAACTGTTGTACTTGTACGCATCCAACTAAAAATGTTTTCCTTTGACATAACGGAGTTGCATCCAACTAAAAATGTTTTCTTTTTACAGAACTGAGTTGCCCTGCATGATCCAGGGCTACCAATGGTTTCTGTTTGGATATTTCTCTCATCGTTTCTTCTTTCTCCGGTTCTTTTTTCCAGCCTAAATAAAACGACGAACCAGCCGTTCTGCCGTTAACACTCGAACGGTCGAGTTCGAGTTCACTCCGCTGGTCTCTCACCCTGTTCGCCGGCGCCGGCGCCGTAGGGCCTCCTCTCCGCCTGCATTGCCCCGCACGCGCCGTGGACCTCTCCGCCGTAGCGCCGTGTCCTCCTCGCCCTGCGGTGCTCGCCTCGCGGCCTCCTGGCTCCTGCCCCGCCGACCCTCCTGCGCTTCGCTTCCCACCCCTGGCTTTGTTCGCTTGCTTGCTGCAGCATACATGGGGCAGGCGGCCTCGTCCGCGCGCAGCCGGGAATCCAGCGACAGTGCTAGGGTTTCGCGGGCGCCGAAGCACACGAAAAATCGCGGCAAGAGGTTCTTCAAGTGCCCCAGGAACCACGAAGGGGGTGAGTGCTTTCTCCCTTTATGATGTTCATCTGTAGGACTACCAATCTTGGCATCATTTCATTTGTGCCAGTTTCATCCAGTTACGTTACATGTGCGCAGCGCTTTGTTCCTCTGAAAACATTGCCGTGTGTTTACTGTGATGGGGAATTTCAGAACTTGCTGTACTTACTGTGATCCATTGTGCAGGTGCCATGGTCATGGACTTTGCTCCTCATGTTACAAAATTATGTGAATTATTACCTAGAGAAGCATGTATTTTGGACGCCGTCCCTGACGCGCTGGAGGTAAAGTATCTGAACTTGGGAATGGAAGAGGTGAGGAAGGAGTTGGTAGGGACGAAGAACAGAGAAGGAATAAAAAATTATGTTTTCAATGATTTCTTTGTAAAAAGAAGTACCATGCATGCATGCTCACAAATTAGGGTGCTTGGAGGCTAAAAGTTATCGAGTCGTTGAGTACACTATAGCTCCAATTTTAAAACTAACAGTGATGGAGTGTACAATGAAAATTCTATCATGAACTGAATTGAAAGTGCAATTAAAAAGATGTATCTGAATTTGCTCTCTTTAGCTCGAATAATTGTAGTCTCAAAATAGATGGGCAATGGGGCAAATTCAAATTAAAGAGTGTCGTGATGTCTAGAATATGTAAGCAGAAGGAAAGAAAACAAAATCATGAGGATGAGGAATAATAGACAATAACTAGTATTTTGTTTTTTGAAACTGGCAACAACTAGTATTTACACGTACTGCTAAACGGTACTAGCTATATGTGGAAGAGATGTCACTTTCTTAAGAATTTTTGTAAATAGATACAAGAGTCAAAAGATAAATTATTTGTGTACAATAGGTACCTAAAAGATAAAGTGCCATGAGATTGATTTACATGCATCGTTCAACCAAAGTTTAGTTGAAGTGTCTTTTGTGTGCCATAAGTGCTATTAATTAGGCCAAAGACCAGTCACTATATATATTGGTAGGAATATGATTGTTGGCTACTAGTGACATCTTTATCTTAAGTATACTACAGACTTTTGTTGTCTGGCCATATATACCCACCACAATTGATGACAAGGTAACATGATTTTTTTTGTTTGCAAAAGGTAGCAAATTACCATTGAAACAAAAATGATCTAGCTAATCAAATGTTTTCAGAGAGTGGAAATTTTGTAGAGCCCTGAACCCTACTATGCATGACCAGATTGTGCAACTAGTTCAGGGAAGAAGTTACGGCCCACTTGGAACATGGGAGATTCACTACCACAAAAAAGATTTTAGGAGACATGCCTATTTTATTTTTAGAGACGGACTAAAATTTTATGTATCTCTCAAAATACCTGATGATTTATGGAGGCGGTCGTGTTTTACTTATGGAGACACCTAAAGTTGTCTGTCTTTCAAAATCGATTTACAGAGATGGTTGTTTTATATACGGAGATAGTAAAAAAAATGCCCGCCTCTGAAAATAAATTTACAGAGGCAGGTCTCTTAAGATGCTCGTCTCCGAAAATCGCTATTATTAGAGGCGGTCGTTCTAAGCATCCGTCTCTAAAAATCAATTTTCAAAGGCCGTCTTAAGATGCCCGCCTCTATAAATAGTTGCAACAAAAAATAATTCATAACTTTTTCATATGAACTATGATGGAGACAAACTTCATATGAAAATTGTAGCTCTCGACGCGAACTATAACTTTCTAGTTGAATTTTTTGAAACTGATTAGAATCCCAAAAAAATGTTCTAATTTTGCGGATTTTGAAATTTATTTTTTTCAAACAATTTCGGATGTTGACATGATCTATACCAAAGTTTTAGGTGCCAATATAATCTACAACTGTGTAGTTGAAAAGTTTTTGACTTGAAGTCGTTTAGAGTCCCAAATATGTGTCATAAGTTCTTAAATTTTGAAATTCAAAATTTAGAATTCTTAAACGACCTTGAATATTCACATGGTTAATACCGAAGTTGTAGTGGCCAACCTAATCTACATGTCTGCAGTTGATAGGTTTTTGATTTAAAGTTTTTTAGGATCTCAATATTTGTTTTAAATTTATATATTTTGAGATTCAAATTTTTTAAAATTTATATACTTTATAGTTGGAGTGCTTGACAAGATTTAAAACATTTTATTTGAATTTATTTAGTAGCCAAAATATTCAATACAAGATTACAAAATATTTACATAAAAAGATAAAATCCTATATATACTCACAAGTTAGTGTGTGGTGTAGTGATTATGTGGTGTAAGTGTTGAGTTGTAGGTCACGAGTTTGAGTCTTCGGAGGGACATAATTTTTTAGTTTTTGCGTTTTCTGGGAACCATTAACAGAGACGGGCATTTTAAGGTGCTGACCTCCGTTTACGGAGACGGGCAAGGCGGGCATTCTGGACGCCTCTGTAACAGCAATTAACAGTGACATTTGGTTAAAGGTGGAGTTTGTCCGTCTCCGTAAATTAAAATAACCGCCTCTCTGAAAATATTTTTGGTAGTAATGTTTTTTTTCTTATTCGTGTATTTTTCTATGAAATTAAACTTAGAAGGATTGCTACAGTGGGATATGATGAATTTTGTAATTTTCTCCGTACTTATGCAAAAGCAGGTGTGACGTGGATATGGTAGACATGCATGCGAGCCGAAGGTCAGAGCAGTGGGACCTGCTCAACGAAATAAAAGCCGTCCATCACGATCAATAAAGAATGTGATTGTGCGGAGACTGAAAAAGGCACTCAACTTTTTTGCAACCACCTAGGTTAGCTGAGCTTTCCGGTCATGCATGCATGATGCATCCATCGTCCTTCATCAATTACTCCTCATGAAGTGCAGCTGAATTTCTTCATTCGAAACCAAAAATAGATCTTGCTAACTTATATTTTTTTAACAAACAGATCGAATTTGTGTTGTTAACTTGTATAATTTTTTTTAAAATATGGTAAAAAATAGAAATGTTTGACTTAAGCCAAAGCTAATATATATTACAGGTAAAAAATAGAGGGAGTATACGGTGATTTTGTTACCTGCAGCACCCAGCCAGATTCTTAGCTTACATATGATTGTTTTAAGTCAAACATTTATATCTTTAACCGTGGATTTCAAAGAAGTTATATAGGTTCGTAACATAAGTTTTTATGAAAACACATTTTATAGTATATAATTAATAGATTGTAAAACTATAAAGTTTCTTTGGTTGTCGCAATTTTGTTGCCGTATAATCTCTAACATGTTAAACGTCGGGTTCCCCTGAGCTAGATTCAGTATGCGCCTTGCAGCATTGATCTAATTGAAGGAACCTTGTAAGGAGTTTCTGCACCCCTTTCCTCGTAACGAAACACTTGTGCCCCGGCACCTGTTCGCGAAAAAAATAAAGTTTTTCAAAATGGATGGTAATGTTTGACTTAGGACAAATCTAATATGACATATGTAAAAAAAGGAGTATATGATGAGTCAATCCATGCTAGTCAAGTGGATGAGGCTAGGGAGGCCGGGATGCTACGGGACGAGGGATGAAATTCATGTTTTGATGGCCCACTAGCTACCAAGAAACTATATAGAATGATATGTTTTGTGAGAGAAATTTTGAATCATAAAGCTAGTGACATGTTATTTGAGATGAGTACCTTTTAGAAAGTTGTTTATATGGTGCCAGAGAGAGACGAAAGTTTTATTTGTAGGCATAATTTTGTTACCTTTGTGGGTATATGAATTTGTAATATTTTATGATGACTCCTAATAAGGACTACAAAACTAAAAGACTCCTAGCTTGTTTATTTTGTGTACGTATATGTACTCCGTATTTTGTTTACACATGAATACATTTTTCTGTTCTCAGTATGTATCTCATCATCCTACTTCCAAATGGGAGCGTCTTGAGCTATATATGAGCTGATGCATTTTTGTAAACATGTAACATTTAGAGGACAAACTAATTATATTAGTTTAAAAACTATACTATTCATTAGTTTATCCTAGCTAGAAGTCATATATTTATCATATTCAACGACGGAGGGATCGGAGGGAATACTTATTGAACCGTTCTACCTAACTGTACTAGTTGTTTCTTTTGTTTGTTTGAATGGTCTCTCCTGCCACCCAGGTACAAAGCGATGTACGTACAGTACTACATGTGCATGCAATTAATTAATCACATATATAGAGAGCGTATATGTTCCATGGAACAACGGATTATTGTCATTCACAGAGGGCATGCATGGAGTGTATACGTACATAATAATTAATGATACATGCATAAGCAGTATGTATCACTGTGCTGAACTGCTGATTGCATGCATGCAGCATATCCTTGAGTACAGTATATATGTACAATTCAAATACAGCCACGTGCGTTGTACTGGCTACTAGAAGTCGAAAGTAGTCAAAGTACCTACACACACAGTACCTAGCTAGTAGTAGCTACGAGACAGACTGATATATACACCTACTCATCATACACCAAGCGGCGGCTCATCATCAGAATTCAGAATTGGAGTAGGCGTAGCATGTCACTACCGGAGACGGCTTCTTTGCTGAGTGTCCCAGACTTTGCCGACTGCTTTTTATTGGGCACTCGGTAAAGAGGCTGTTTGCCGAGTGCCAGAGAGAAAGCACTCAGCAAACAACTGGCACTCGGCAAAGAGGTGGTTTGCCGAGTGCCGAGCACTCGGCAAACAATAACACTCGACAAACCAGAACACTCGGCAAAGGAACACCTCCGTTAACGGCCGGCAGCCGCCGTTAATCCTTGTGCCAGGAGCGGCGTTTGATGATGCCAGGTGTAGCACACCATCAAGGCAGCCGCAGCCTTAGTGGATACCACTACTAGAGAACAGACTTTAGAACGATGTCCCAATTTAGCATTAGCCTCGGCATTTTTTGCCCCCGGGACTAAAGGACCCTTTAGTCCGGTTGGTAATACCAACCGAGACTAAAGGTCCCTGCCCAACGGTCGTCCGCTGGGCAGGGATCTTTAGTCCCGGCTGGTATTACCAACCGGGACTAAAGGCCGGGACTAAAGCTTTTAGTCCCGGTTTGGGTGATTCCCCGGGAATAAAGATTAATCTTTAGTCCCGGTTTGGACCTCTAACCGGGACTAATTATCCCGGCCTATAATTCTGCTCAATTCTTCCTCCCCGAGCCCGAGCCATTTCATTATTCAAACTCACTGCCTCTGTTCTTCAGCTTGCTGTTGTTCTTAGCACTCTCCCCCTCCATTGGTGTTGCTCTTCGATTTTGGAGGTAACAAACTTAATCCTCTTATGTTTTATCAGTAGCTTATCTCATTTTGCGATGTAGATGCATGTGTAACTTTATATGTTGGACTTTATTATGATTTTATATGTCATTTTTAGCTCAAAATCACATGATGATTTGCATATATGTTTGGATAAATAAAAGTTAAATTAGTTCATCAAAATCACACCTCGCTCGTCCTCGCTGGAGCACGCGCCATCCTCGTCCCCGGTGGCTTACGTGATCTTAGAATTAATTTTTCCATGAAATGAAAAACTTAGAAAATTGTTAGAAAATTGTAGAAAATCCGTACTAGTTGAACTTGCGGACCGTGTTCATCTCGGCGACCATATTCTCTGCCGAGCGGTAACGGACGTCAAGGAGGAGCTTTGATTCTACGAGGGAGAGCGGCAACGGTCGTGGAAGACCGTGTTCCCTTTCTCAGTAGAATCGGAGCTCTTCCTTGGCCAAGTACGGTGCCGTCCGGTGGAGAAATGCTCGCCGAGATGATCACGTAAGCAAGATCAACTAGTACGGATGGTTATTTATTGAAACATGTTTTTGAGCTATAATTTGATGGATATTTGATAACTTCAGACCTACAAATGTCATCTACAAATGTTACTATCCTCGGCAACCTAAACGCCCACGAGCTCGCCGATATCGAGCAGGTCACTTAGAATTATTTTTTCCATGAAATGAAATACTTAGAAATCATGCCTTTTATTTTTTAGAATTAAATTTTC
Organism: Miscanthus floridulus; assembly: GCF_019320115.1. NCBI lineage: Eukaryota > Viridiplantae > Streptophyta > Magnoliopsida > Poales > Poaceae > Miscanthus > Miscanthus floridulus. The sequence goes on from NC_089594.1 coordinate 3,556,540, forward strand.
CATGAAATGAAAAACTTAGAAAATGGTTAGAAAAATGTAGAAAATCCGTACTAGTTGAACTTGCGGATTGTGTTCAGGTCGGCGAGCATGTTCTCTGCCGAGCGGTAACGGACGTCAAGGAGGAGCTTTGATTCTATGAGGGAGAGCGGCAACGGTCGTGGAAGACCGTGTTCCCTTTCTCGTAGAATCAGAGCTCTTCCTTGGCCAAGTACGGTGCCGTCCGGTGGAGAAATGCTCGCCGAGTTGATCACGTAAGCAAGATCAACTAGTACGGATGGTTATTTATTGAAACATGTGAAATCCGTACTAGTTTTGTTTAAATATATCATTTTAGAAAATATGAAATTTACACTAGTTTGCAAAAATAAGTATAGAAAGTAGATGACAACTGTTACCGGATCCTCGGCCTCTCGTTCGGTTGCGAAACGACTGAGGCCAGAACTCCCTCTCATTATCTACGGCAAGTGTAAGCAGAAGATTGTGATGGAGTACCGAGTCAAGAGACAGGGACCCAACAAGGGTCGTGTTTTCTACAAGTGCCCGGATCGCGATGTGAGTTTCTTACGCATTTTATAATTATGGCTAATTGACCTGCTTTTCTTGAATATTTTTGACTAAATATTTTTTGGCTTTAATTTCAGTGGGAGGGCAATGGATGCGATGGTTGGTACTGGGAGGAAGATTATGCTACATACGTGCAGAATTTGGGTGCGCTTGAGGTAGCGGCTGCTGCTGATGAGGCAGTGAGCCAGCAGGAGAAGCTTATTGATATTCAACAGAAGAATGATTTGTCTGTTTTAGTTGCGTACGATCATAAAATAATTATGTTACTAAAGTGCATTGTAGTTTTAGTTTGTTTAGTGATAGTTGGGATTGCTTACGTTGTAGCCGGGCTTAGTTAATTAATCAACCGTGTGTGTGTCATTTATGTTGTGTAATAAAATACTTAATTATGTTCAAGGTTTTCATAATTTGTCGTGTAATACAGATTATGTCACGCCATTGGATGTACAATGCCGATCGCCGCTCCCAAGACTTTATAGAGGGCTTGCACTATTTCTTAGGTGTGGCCGAGGCAAATAAGCGGGATGGTTTCATATGCTGTCCATGTGCCCTATGTAAGAATTTAAAGGAATATTCAAGCTCAATGAGTCTTCATTCACATTTGCTTAAGTCAGGTTTCATGTCAAACTATATATGTTGGACTAAGCATGGAGAAAGCGGGGTCATGATGGAAGAAGGTGAAGGAGAAGATTTAGACATTGATGACATTATTGCTCAGTATGGTGCCTTTGATGATACTACAATGGGGGGAGATGAAGAAGAGGTAGCGGTAGAAGATGATCTCGGTGATGCTCTTGGCGATGCCATTCGTGATGCACAACAAGAATGGGAAAGTGAAAAAGAGAAAGTTAAGTTGGAGCGCATGCTTGAGGATCATAGGAAGTTGCTATACCCGACGGCCGAAGAGGGGCAAAAAAAGCTGGGTACAACACTGGAATTGCTACAGTGGAAGGCAAAGAATGGTGTATCCGATAAGGCATTTGGGAATTTATTAAACCTCATAAAGAAGATGCTTTCAAAGCCAAATGAATTGCCCACCACTACGTACGAAGCAAAAAAGGTTGTCTGCCCTTTGGGATTAAAAATCCAGAAGATACATGCATGTCCTAATGACTGTATCCTCTACCATGGCAATGAATACGAGAATTTGGATGAATGCCCGGTATGTAAAGCATCACGGTATAAGATCAGGCGCGATGATCCTGGTGACGTCGAGGGTGAACAACGTCCTAGAAAGAAAATCCCTGCCAATGTTATGTGGTATGCTCCTATAATACCACGCTTAAAACGTTTGTTCAGAAATAAAGACCATGCAAAGTTGTTGCGGTGGTATAAAGAAGACCGTAAGGTAGACAATATGCTGAGACACCCAGCTGATGGGTCCCAGTGGAGAGCGATAGACAGAGAATTTTCAGAGTTTGCAAATGAGGCTAGAAACTTAAGGTTCGCCTTAAGTACAGATGGTATGAATCCTTTTGGACAGCAGAGCACTAGTCATAGCACTTGGCCAGTTACTCTATGTATCTACAACCTTCCTCCATGGTTATGCATGAAGCGGAAGTTCATTATGATGCCGATCCTCATCCAAGGTCCGAGGCAACCTGGCAACGATATTGATGTATATCTGAAGCCATTAGTTGAAGAACTTCTAGTTTTATGGAACAAACCAGGTGTACGTGTCTGGGATGAGTACAAACAAGAACACTTTGACCTACGAGCAATGTTGTTCGTAACCATCAATGATTGGCCTGCTTTAAGTAATCTTTCAGGTCAGACAAACAAAGGATATAATGCATGCACACATTGTTTTGATGACCTTGACAGTATATATTTGAAAAGATGTCGAAAGGTCGTGTACCTTGGCCATCGTCGATTCCTTCCTTTGAATCACCAAGTAAGAAAGAAAGGGAAGCATTTTAAAGGTAAGCCAGACCACCGGAAGAAGCCTCATAACCGAACCGGGGAAGATGTACTCGTAATGGTCAAGGATGTGAAAGTAGTATTTGGAAAGGGACAAGGCAGTGAATCTGTTCCCAAAGATGCTAATGGACATGCACCCATGTGGAAGAAGAAGTCCATCTTTTGGGAGCTACCCTATTGGCAAGTCCTAGAGGTCCGCAATGCAATCGACGTGATGCACCTGACAAAGAATCTTTGTGTGAACCTGTTAGGATTCATGGGTGTGTACGGGAAGCCAAAGGATTCACTTGAAGCACGCCAGGACTTGCAGTGCATGAAAGAACGAGACAACCTTCATACAGAGAAGACAGGTGATGGATGTCATTACTTAAGTCCTGCTAGCTACACGCTTAGCAAAGAAGAGAGGGACAGCATGTTCGAATGTCTAAGCAGCATCAAGGTCCCATCGGGATTCTCCTCCAATATAAAGGGTATAATAAATGTGCCAGATAAAAAATTCCTAAACTTAAAGTCCCACGACTGCCACGTGCTTATGACGCAATTGCTTCCAGTTGCTTTAAGAGGAATTCTACCTCCACATGTACGTCTAGCCACCGTGAAGCTATGTGCATTTCTCAATGCAATTTCTCAGAAGGCAATCAATCCAGTGGAACTAGCTACTCTACAGAATGATGTGGTTCAATGTCTTGTCAGCTTTGAGTTGGTGTTCCCTCCATCCTTCTTTAATATCATGACACACATCCTAGTTCATTTGGTGAAGGTGATTAGTATTCTTGGACCTGTGTTCTTACATAACATGTTCCCCTTCGAGAGGTTTATGGGAGTCTTGAAGAAATATATGAAAGTCCGTTCTAAGCCTGAAGGAAGCATCGCCCAGGGCTATGGAACAGAGGAGGTCATTGAGTTCTGTGTTGACTTTATTCCTGACATTGCCCCGATTGGCGTTCCCGAATCACGACATGAGGGGAGACTCAGTGGTAAAGGAACTTTAGGGAAGAAAACATATATCGGCATGGAAGACGATTATTTCAATAAAGCACACTACACAGTTCTTCAGAACTCGTCATTGGTGCATCCGTACATCGAGATATATAAGGAGTTCTTACGATCCAAGTTTCCAGGGAAGACTGAAGCTTGGATTAGGCGTCAGCACATGGAAAGTTTCAGTGGTTGGTTGCGAAAAGAATGTCAAGGCGATGACAATATTGATGAGCAACTGTATTTGTTGGCTAGGCAGCCATCGTGGCATATCCTCACGTACCAAGGGTACGAGATAAATGGGAATACATTTTACACAGTTGCCCAAGATAAAAGGAGCACCAATCAAAATAGTGGTGTTCGCATAGATGGCACAGATCCAAATGGGAATATACAAACATATTATGGCCGTATAGAAGAGATATGGGAACTAGACTACGCACCTAATTTTAAAGTCCCTTTGTTCCGGTGCCAATGGGTGAAGCTGACCGGAGGAGGGGTAACAGTCGACAAAGAGTATGGAATGACAACAGTGGACCTCAACAATATTGGATACAAAGAGGAACCATTCGTCCTTGCTGCCGATGTGAGTCAGGTGTTCTATGTGAAAGACATGTCTACAAAATCAAAGAGAGGAAAAAACGAAGACATCAACTCAATGATCAATGAGCCAAAGCGCCACATAATTCTTTCTGGGAAAATAAATATAGTAGGAATTGAAGACAAGTCAGACATGTCAGAAGATTACGAAAGAAATGTCCGAATTCCACCCTTCATAGTGAAGAAAGATCCAAGCATCATGTTAAATGATGAAGACACTCCATGGTTACGACAAGATCATAACCAAGGGTCATACGTCAAGAAGAAATTCACTGTTGTGCCCGCATGATACAACGATGCATGTTTAATATATTATGTTTTAGAGACGGATATTATGTAATATGTTATGACTTCACAATCCTTATATAGGCCATTTTTTCATTTGAGATCTACAATTGTTGTTTTGGTCAACTTTCCATTTGACCAAGTTTGTTCATATCATCAATATCTACAATCCTTATATAGGCCATTTTTTTATTTGAGAAAGCTTGAACAAAATGTAGTTCAATTTTCACAAGTGTGTGACATAGTTTTAGAAAGTCTATAAGAGATAAGGAAAGTTGTGACTAGTGTTTGATAAAAATTTCTCAAATGGGAAAATGAGCTATGTAACAATTGTAGATCTTGCTGAGATGATCAAACTTGGTATTCAGAGTTTTTTCATCTGAGGTCATTTAGTGTCTCATTTGAGCAAGTTTGACCAAGTCAAATTTGGTCAAATGAAAAAACAACACTTTGACTCTAGTATTATGGACTCTAAATGACTTCGAATTGAAAAGTTTTGAATACCAAGTTTGTTAAACTCAAAAAGATATACAATTGTTGTTTTGGTCAATTTTCCATTTGAGAAAGTTTGGATGGTTCAAATTTGTGATTTTTAAATTTCGACGCCTACAAACTAGTTTTCGGAACCCTAGATTGTCTAAAATTGAAAAGTTTTGAATACCAAGTTTGTTCATATCATCAATATCTACAATCCTTATATAGGCCATTTTTTCATTTGAAAAAGTTGTAGAACAAAAAATACTACATTTTCTTTATTTTTATAGGTTTAACAAAATTTTCCTGTCAATTTTGGTCAAAAACCGAGAAAAAATTGAAACATTGACGTTACAATAATGTGATAATAAATTTCCCATCGAATAATATTAGTTTTATTAATTTTAAGTTACAAATATATTTTTGCATTAACAAAATACTTAGTATTAGTAACATTTATATTCTATATTCATAAAAGAAATTAAAAACTTTAGGTTACAAAATTTTCCTATTTACAATAAATAATTAGTTAATCAATAGAATTTTTTAAAATAAATATTGCAAAGTATTGAAGTTGCTATGGAATTAATTGATTAACCTAGTATTAAACAAAATTAAAATCCCAGGTCTTTCCAATTACGCTGGCGGGTTGCCAAAATTTTCAGGCCTTCAGTCTCGGCCCAGACCAAGAACCGGGACTAAAGGGTGGGCGGCAATTTCGGTGCCCGCCCAAAATACTTTTAGTCCCGGCTAGTAACACCAACCGGGACTAAAAACCCTTTAGTCCCGGCTTGTAAGGCGAGCCGGGACTAAAGGGTTGGGCCTTTAGTCCCGGCTGGTAATACCAGCCGGGACTAAAGGGTTTTTAGTCCCGGTTGGTGTTACCAGCCGGGACTAAAGGGTCCCGGCCTATATATATCGAACGGTTTCATCTTCTACCTTTCGATCTACACGTCGATCATCGCCGCCGCCACCGCCATCTTCGATCTCGCCTCCGTCGCCCCAGCCCCGCCCGGCCATACGTCGAGCTCGTCTCTGCCGCGCCGCCGTCGTCTTCTACCCCCACCCGGCCGCGCCATCCGCCCGGCCGCATCCCGTCTCTACCCGCACCCGAGCCCCCTCCGTCGACCGCTTCCCGCCCGGCCTCGTCGTCGAGCCCCGCCGTCTCCGCCGTACGTCGTCCTCGCGCGAGGTGCTCAGCTCGGCCCCGCGCGTGGCCGGCCAGCATGCCCTGCCGGCCCACGCCATCCGCCTCCCCAGCCTGCTAGAGCTAGCTTGCTCTCGGCCGGCCAATATTAGATTAAAATGTTAGATTTAATTAGTAGTTTTTAATATATATTAGATTAAAATGTATTAAAATTTAATTAGTACTTTATTTAGATAGTTTATTTAGATAGTTTTTTATTATAGTATTTGATATATGTTAGATTAAAATGTATTAAAATTTAATTAGTACTTTATTTAGATAGTTTTTTATTATAGTTTTTGATATATGTTAGATTAAAATGTATTATCTATTACTAGTTTATCTAATTTCATGTTAGATTTATTTAATTGGATTTAGTAATTATATATTCTATCTCTCTCTATATATATATATCTAGAGAGAGATTCTATATGTATACATATGGTACTTAATTATTTCTATATGTATATATACATGTACTTATTTTCATGTGTTGAGAGAGAGAGAAAATTGTATCTAGAGAGACATTCTATGTGTTATCACATGCATATCTAGAGATATAGACATATGCACTTATTTCTATGTGTTGAGAGAGAGAGAAAATATATTGTATCATTCTATGTGTATATATATACATGTACTTATTTCCATGTTTTTGGATCGAAAGTGTTTTTATTCGATTCCAAAGCCTATACCTTATTATTGTTTATCCTTATGAAATATTATGTGTTATTATATTTAATTGGATTTAGTAATTCTATATGTGTTATCACATGTACTTATGTTATGTACCATAATAATTCTATCTATGTGTTATCTTGAAGATACAAATGGCTGCTCCGGATGATAACTTGAGTGATGACATAATGGCGGATATTATCAACGCCGGCACCAATGTGGATGTAGATGACACGAGTCAGTACTTTGCTGATTATGAGGATATCCTGAATATGCCGGTGGTTGAAGATCAACAAATTGTCGCGCAAGAAAATACTGGCGAGGTATATTCGATTATCTATCATCTCTTATAGATGCATGCGTACGTATATTTGTTGTTAATCGTTGTGTTTCTACTCATGTAGCCGGTCTCTGGATCTACATCAACCACCGACAAAAGTAGGAAAGTCCGAGGGCCAAAAAAGCCATTAGAGGGCCGTTTCATAATATCAGAATTCGACACCGACACCGGCAAACCATTGGGACCACATGCTCAGACATATGTCAATCAATGTGGGTTCATTGTAAGGGATAGGATCCCAGTTAGTGCTCGTGAATGGAAGCAGAAGATATCCGCTCCTAATGTTAGTTTTGTATCTGATCGTGATAAGAACCTAGCTTGGAGAGATATCACTCAGCATTTCACATTACAAGCAGATGATGCTTTGAAGGAGCTAGTGAGGGATTGGACAATGAAGAAGATGGCAACATTGTTCCAGAGTTGGAAGAAGACATTGTATAAAAAGTTTATCTTGAAGAATGCTACGCTGAATTTCAATGCTAAGGCGTTTGTCAAGTTGGAGTCCCATTGGGATGCCTTCGTAGAATACAAGACATCTCAAGACAGTGAGGAACGTGTGATGAGGAATCGGCAGAATGCCCGATAGAAGCAATACCATCATCGCATGGGATCAGGTGGTTATAGGAGTGCTATTCTCAAGTGGCAGAACCTAGAAGCAGAGATTACTGCCAAGGGAATCATACCTGAAACAATAGAAAAGAACTGGCCTCAACGCGCGAAGAATTGGTTCTACGCTCATGGGGGAAGCCTAGACCCAGACACTGGCAAGCTAATTTTCGGCCAAAAAATTGAGAGAGCAACACAGAGACTAGCTTGTGCTAGGGAAGAAGCTGATAGTGGTGTTTTCAAGCCCAACAGAGAGAAGGATGAATTGACATATGCCCTAGAGAATCCCGAACATGGTGGTCGAACAAGAGGCTATGGGGCGGTTCCGTGGCTACACGCATTCCCAGCAGACAAGGATACCTACAGAAGCTGCCAGAGAAAGAAGGATGAGGAGGCAGAACGAATTCGTGCATTGGAGCAATTTGTTGATGAGTCACGACAAGCATTGCTTGAATCACGTGAACGAGAAAAATCTCTTGAGGCAAGAATGCAGGAGGAGATCAAGAGGCAAGTGCAGCTAGCAATGAGTCAAATACAATCGCAATTAACGCCGGGAGTCACCATTAGCCCCGTTGGTCAGATGAAAAGCAGTTGTGCTTCTACGGAGCTGCCAGTTATTCAAGACGATGCTGGGTTGCGCTTCCCTGTTGATGACATTACCGAGCCTCTAACAAAATGTGAGCTGCACATTCCAGATGGTAATGCATCAATCATGGTGGCTGTCGGGGTTGTATCTCCAATAGACCGAACGAAGACACCAAGAATCCATGGGTCAGTTATTCAACCTGGATATGCTAGCGTCTCGGTCGATAGAGTGCTCAAAGGTTACAGCAATGTTCCTCTTGACATTGAAGGCGGTGATGGGGAGAAGACACTAGGAGAAACAGAGAAGACATTTATTCAATGGTGCAAACGCTTCATCATCATTCCTGGGGCGCCACCGCTTCCCCTACCTCACCCTAGGTACGAATGAAAGTGAATGAAATATTATTTTCCATTAATTTTCTATTGGCTTCAAAAATAATTGACACACAAATTGTTTTTATAGCAGGGTCTCTCCCCAGCCTAGCCTAATCATTCATTCCCCATCTCATCACAGCGTCGCGGGGGGTGAGACGACTTCATCCCCACGGCGATCGCCAACTCCTACACTGGCCCCATCGCCTCCACAACGATCTCCAACTCCTACACCGGCCCCACCGCCTCCACAACGATCTCCAACGTCTCCACGCCGGTCTCCACCAACACCGGCCTCATCGCCTCCACGCCGATCTCCAACACCGCCCCCACCCCCTCCACAGCGACGCACTACAAAGACGTCTAAGGTCCCGGCGGCAAAGAAGACCCCCGAGAAAAAGAGTTATTTCTCAAGAAATACTTCCTGAAAAGACTGATGAGCAAATAGCAGCTGAAGAAGACAAAAAAGTAAAAGATTTTTTTATAGATATCAAAAACAAGAGTCAAGCAAAGCTTAAGGAGAAGCCGTACTTTTACATACCACGAGATGTGCTGAGGCAGAAGGTCGATGCTCACAAGAAAAAGATGATTGAACTTCGTAAGCCTTCGCCACTATCAGACTATGACCGCTCCCTCGTGAAGTCACATGATGCAGATAAGAAAAGGAAAAGAGCATCAGGGAAGGATGTCCCACAGCTCGGACAACAGAAGCAACCAATGCAAAATCTTGTTGTTGCTAATGAATATGGTTCCAACATAGAAGTCTATCGACCAGACAACTCTGGAGAAGTGTCGGTTCAAGCCCTTAATGCTTTTTTTAAAGATACTGGTTTAACCTTGGATCAATTGACGGGCAAAGCTCCAATCCAGAATCTGGAAGTTGATACCTGGAAGACTAATAAATATGGCAAAAGTCTGTACAACCCTGCGGCTCTGAATGAATTGGGTACGCAAATGTACTTGCTCAACAAGTGGTACATGCAGGCGTGTGGCAGGGGTGAGCAGTGGATCTTTGTCAGATTTAGAGACCATCATTACTTCCGTGGCGATGACATCTTACATATTAGTTTCGAAGAATTGCATCAACTATTCCACTTGGACGCTCTGGACAAATCAATCATTAGCTCCTTTTGTTTGTAAGTGATTCTTACTTTTATTTAATAAACTCACTTCCATGCGTACGTGTATATAATTATCCTCACATGTAACTTATATTTATATATAGATTCCAGATGTCAGAGCTCCAAAGAATACAAGACACCAGTGTTGGCTTCATTGATCCTTATATCATATTCAAAACCGGTATTATGGTCAAGGAGCGATGGGTATCTGAAGCACAGGAGAATATCATGATGTTCTTCGTGAAGCAGCACGACAAGACAACAATACTTTTCCCGTACAACTTTGAGTAAGTGTTAATAATAATGTAGTCTACACATTTTATGTAATATCAATACAACTTATATGCATGTACGTGTGTGTATAAACCAATGCAGTTTTCACTGGATACTCATTGTCATTGAGTTAAACTCAAGTCGGTTACTAATCTTTGACTCGTTGAGAAAAGAACGGGCACTATACCAAGATATGATAGACATTATCCAGGGGTAATTTCGATCTCTCGCGCACAACTATTATTGAATAGACTTTGCCATAATTTATTAACGATCGTACATTATTGGTCGCATAGGGTTTGGAAAGAGTTTATTCGGCAACATCGCAAGGATTGCAAGGCACCACTTAATGTAGTTGAAATACCAGTAAGTTGTACTATATACACTTCCCCACGTGTTTAATTACTATATCGTACTTCAATTTACGTGTGAGATGATGAGAATAATCTTCTTCTCGTATAGTGGTGTTTGCGGCAGGAACCAGGTAATAACTTGTGTGGATACTACGTTTGTGAATTTATCACTGCGCACATAAGAAGAACTCCTGAAGATGTCCTCAGAGTACGTATATATCAATTTTTATTTATTTTTAAATGAATATATATACATATATGTGTATTAATACTTTTCCTTTTATTTCAAATGCAAGACTGAATGGTTGAAACGAAGGGTCATGCAAAAAGACCATCTGAAAGCAGTTCAAGAGTCAATAGCAGGATATCTTCTAGAAAAAGTGCTAAATCCCAACGGCGAGTTCTACTTTGATCTTAAGGAATAAATGATGTAAATTAAATGTTTATTGATATCGTTATTTTCGAGAACAAGATTATGAAAGTGTTGTATATATACATATATATATATATATATCTATAATATATATAGTTTCATACTTTATTCGAATATAATAATGCTCAAGATGAGAATTAGATGTAATTATACGCATGCGTGTATTTATATTAGCAGCATAGAATACGTACATAAAAACATATTATATATTAAATAAATATGTGTAACTGAACTGAAAACAAATTAAACAAAAAAAAGAAAAAGAAAAGGAACCTTTAGTCCCGGTTGGTAACCCCAACCGGGACTAAAGGGTGAACCTTTAGTCCCGGTTGGGGTTACCAACCGGGACTAAAGGGTGCGCCAGGTTTACTCGGCTGGAGGGCCTTTAGTCCCGGTTGGTAACACCAACCGGGACTAAAGGTCCCTCTTTAGTCCCGGCTTTATGACCCGGGACTGAAGGTTCCACCTTTAGTCCCGGGATCGTTGTCCCGGCGCGGTAACCGGGACTAAAGGCCGTTACCGCCTGGGACAACAAGTCCATTCTGTAGTAGTGTACGCAGAAACATGGGTACGCGAATTTATTTATTTATTCTAACGCTCAATTCTGCATGATTTCTAATCATCTTGCTGTTTCTCTCGCAGTCGGCGTCACATGGTGGCCAGCCTTGCTCCATCTTCAAGGCATTTGCTATGGCCCACAAGGGCAAGGCGACGTCCGACGTCGACTACAACCCGGAGGACGGGCTCGAGGCGTACAGCAATGCGACCGTCCACAACCGCCTCAGTGAGTACACATCGATGGCAAGGGAGGTCCATGGGCCACAGTATGATCCGAGCACCGAGGACCTTGATGGAGAAGTCGTCATGAGGGTGGGAGGAGGCAAGAAGCATGGGCGGTACTGGATTGGCGACGGCGCAATCGACTCGGCCGCTACTCCCAGTCTCTCCCAGATTCGAGCAAGCAGCACGAGCAGGAGCCCGGCCATACGACCTAGGCAAAACACTTCACACCACCGGGTGGAGGCACTCGAGGTTATTCCTGGTTTATTCGTCGTTCATTGGTTTTTTCATACCTTTCCTTTGCATTATTGTAATATTGGGGTGAATATATTGTAGGCTCAGCTGGAACAAGAGAGGATGATACGGGAGCAGATGCAGGCGAAGATGGAGAGGGTGGAGGCCGAGCGGGAGGCCGAGCAGCGGAGGATGGCGGAGATTCTTCAGTACATGCAAAGTCTTGGCGCCGCTACGGGTGTACTTCCGCCACCTTTGCTATTCGCTCCACCTCCACCTCCACCTCCTCAAAATTCTACTCCTGTGAGTATAAATGTTTTAGTTTGTATGTTCATGCTTACGGTCAAAGTTCTACTCATGAAAGTTTTATTCATGTATGGTATATATTTATCTTGTCTCACGCATGCAATCTCTTCTCATTTGTGCAGAATCAATCGGCGGCATCGAACGATCCTCATGCTTCAGCGAATCCTTCACCAAATCAGTGATGATACTTGTGGTTGTTAATGGTACTTCTATTTGCAATTGTGGTTGAAGATGATGGAGCACTTGGATTACTTGTGAACTTATTTGTGATATATTGTGAGACATGCGACGCTTGTGATATATATGTGACGTTTGTGATATATATGTGGTATTGGTGATATATATGTGCGGTTGATGATATATATGTGATGTTGGTGATGTTTGTTATATATATCTTCTGTTTGTTTGGATGGAATGTAAAAAACAAATAAAAAAAGCTGTTTTCAGTCACTTTGCCGAGTGCAATGGCCATGACACTCGACAAAGTGACTACCTGGGAACTACCTGGGAACATACAGATTTGCCGAGTGCCACGTGGCAGACACTCGGCAAAGGTCGTCTGTTTGCCGAGTGTCTTGCCGGCGGCACTCGGCACAGTGGCCACCTTTGCCGAGTGTCTGAGTCAACGGCGCTCGGTAAAGCGGCGACCTTTGCCGAGTGCTTGACCTTGACACTCGGCAAAGCCGCCGTCACGGTGGCGCTTGCCGTCACGGCTACTTTTCTTTGCCGAGTGTCGGATTGGTACTCGGCAAAGCCTTTGCCGAGTGCCCGATAAAGTGCACTCGGCAAAGAGGTCTTTGCCGATAAACTGTTTACCGAGCGCCCTTTGCCAGGCTTTGCCGAGTGTATATCGGCCTTTGCCGAGTGACTGAGGCACTCGGCAAAGAAGCCGCCTCCGGTAGTGTGTCATGTGCATGAATATTGTCCTCTCTGTCTCACATGCATTATATTGGACTTATAATAATCACAGTTGGCATGACTATTATCTTCCTTCATTCTCTTTCACACCGTACCTTCTAGCTAGTCAGTCGTCTACACTGCTCCGCTCCTGCCGTACCAGATGGAGACAGAAATAAATAAAGCTGATACAAACAAAAAGATTAGTTCCTGGTATGACCAATATGGAACACAAGCCAAAGACTTTAGGGCAACGCTGATTAGTCCACACTCCACACAGTACTATATATTTTCTGTAGTGTTTGTCAGTTAGGATTGGTTGTAGTTTCACCTTTTCCCAACCTTTTGCCTTGATTCACTAGTACTAGTACTTCTTTTCTGAAAAGCCATATATAAATATATATATGGGGTGTTCATATATATATGAGATCACTTGTCGTCTCACACAACGCCTATGCCTATATGAAGACACACACATATATTTAGTTAGATGGATGGATAGATAGAATGATCCATGACCTCACCTTTGTTTTGGACCTCTCTCTATCTTGCTACTTCTTTTGAGTGTTAGCTAGATCGGTAACGGCCGGCATGATGCAATAACAACACAAGATGCCACAAGAGCGAGTTGGCCGGACTTGGACCTCAGCTCACCCATCAACATCTACTATACTAGAGCTAGTAGCTTCTTGTTGATAGAGTTGGCCGCCGGCGCCGGTGATCGTCCACCGGTCGCGCATGCATGGCGGGAGGTAGCAAAGGCTGCGATGAGAGCTCTGCAGATCAGCTGCTGCGGCTGTCCGGCGGCCAGGCCGGGGACGACGGGGAGGATGATGCTGCTGGCACCGACGTGCCTCGCGCCGGTCATGACGGGAGCTCAAGCAATAGCAGCACGGTGGAGCTGGATGAAGCCGGTGGGGACAGCGGCAGGAAGGCCGCCGGCGCCTCGCCGTCCTCGGTGCGGCCCTACGTCCGGTCTAAGAACCCCCGCCTCCGCTGGACGCCGGAGCTCCACCTATGCTTCCTCCGCGCCGTCGACAGGCTCGGCGGCCAAGACCGTAAGCAACCACCTCCTGATTGAAGTATATATATATATATATATATATATATATATATATATAGAACTACTGTTCTGCAGGCCATAGAATAACTTATTCTGTGGCCACTTTGAGTTACGATAGTTACTATGCTAATTTACGAGACTACAGTAACTCCTTACTAAGTGATTTACTATAACATTATGGTAAATATCACCGTGAGTTATAGTAACACAAGTATCGTAAATACATATTCATGTTATCGTAAATTGGTACAAACATTATCGTAGCCAGCTGCAGAATAGCCTTACCCTATGTGTGTGTGTGTGTATATATATATATATATATCTCGTGATTTCAGTTCATTTCATGAATGCTTGTGTTGTATAGGTGCAACTCCCAAGCTCGTTCTTCAATTGATGAACGTTAAAGGGCTTAGCATAGGCCATGTCAAGAGCCATCTCCAAGTATATGCAGATCTCTTCATCCCTTCTTATCCTAGTTTGGTTAAATTTAATTTCTTGCTGGTTAATTCCATCATGTTCCATATTTTCTTTTGATGATTTTCAGATGTATAGGAGCAAGAAGATCGACGACTCGGGCCAGGGTAAGACTAATTCTTGAGCAGCATCTCGTTGTTTCAGTTCGTAGACTCGGTTAATTATCGATCATGTATATAATAATAATAACTACCCCTTGACATGGTAAGTTATACTACTCTTTTACAGTGATAGGTACTGGTTCATGGAGAGATGTTCATCAGTTGCAGGACGGGGGACAAGCGTACAACCTCGGCCATCTCTCCTTGCATCACGGCCAGACTGGTGCTAGTACCATATTGTCAGCAAGGTGGTTGGATGGATCCATGAGTGATCATGCATGGAACACATGCAAATAAAATCCCATTAAATTTCTACGCCTTTTTCTTGTCTCAACAATAAGCAGGCAGCACATGGTTCTCGAACTAATAATGTCATTAATTGGTTTATGTGGACTAGGTTTGGTGCATGGCCCCATTGGAACAATTTCCATGATCCATCGTATTTGCTTCACAGTCACCATCTTCTTGGATCAAAACCCTACTCCTCATCAACAGCTGAAGCCGACGCATTCCTTAGAACTCGTGCTCAGTATACTGCTAGAGCTAGCAGCACTCCAGCATCTACTCTTCAAAGGTGTTTATCATATCAAAATGATCAATTCATGAATCATCATCAACGACGACTGCCGCGCAATGAGGATAATATCCACCATGATCCTCTTGATCTCGAACTTGCATTGGATATCGGCCCACGCCGGGACAAGAGAATAAAGAGATCAGGTTGTACCTGGGGAAGACATCAAGAAGAGGAGAATAATGCCGGGGATCAAGAAGTCGAGAGTGCAACTGATGATACTCGGCTATCTCTTTCTTTGTTCCCATCTCCTCCTTGTGTGAGGACCAGTAGTGGTGGTCATCATAAAGTCCTAGGTCTCAATATGGAAAAAGGGAAAGCGCATCCAACAAGGACAAGTACTCTTGATCTCACCATATGATCTAGCTAGTGCAGTGTGGTGATATCTTGTGGTACTTATCCATTTATGTAGAGGAAGACTCATGTGAATATGCATATCTGCATAAGTAGAGCTATTCATTCTATATACATGCATATATGATCTTTTGTGTTTGGATATGTTTCTAAGTGGCTATGTCTGAATTTTTTGTCGGTGTTGTCTTTTAACCAAGCTGGCCAAATTACCATTTATGTCGAATGTAGTTAACTAGTGTGCATGTTTGATAAGTACATATAGCATTACTGCTTATTTAAAAACAGTAGTGCTATCAAGATTTCTTATACACTTAAGAATTATTTGGATATGATCGTCATTTGTAACAGTGGACATATATAGAAGAGATGATATTTTATTTTTTTATGATTAGAAGGACATATATAAAAAGGATATTTCAGCTTCCCCAACTTTATTTAAGCATGATAGTCATTTGTTGTAACAATGGACTTGAGATATATTGTATGACTCGTTTTACAAGGTGTTCTTAGAGTCCCCTTCGGGCTTTGAGTCGCAGCGGCCATGCCCCATGCCGACCCCCCCCCCCGCCCCGACTCCCCCGATTTTTTTATTTTAACACTTTTTTAAAACTATTTAAAATCTAACACTGATTTTTTTTTAAAAAAACTAATACTTTTGGCCGCACCTAGTTGCATGGTGTGGCAAAATAATGGCGCGGAGAGGCTGGTCAACGGAGCGCTGACTAGCTGACGTGGCAGGCTCTGCCGCGCCACCCAGCCTGGAGTGGCAGAGGCTAATAACGGGCCGCATCTAGTTTCTCGCTCGCTCGCTCAGATCCAGCCGCCGCCGCTGCAGCTCGCCGCCACCGCTGGCCCCTCTCTCTCTCCCTCCCTCCCCTGAGCCGCTCGCCGCCGCCGCCGTTGTCGCTCGCCGTCGCCGCTTCCGCCCGCCGTCGCCGCCCACTGCCGCCGTCGGCGGCCACCGCCGGCCCCTCTCTCTCCCTCTCCCTCCCACCCTCTCCCTCCCTCACTCCCTCGCAGCAACCTCCTACCGCTGGACATCTCCTCGCCGTCTGTGGGCAGGGGTGACCCCCCTATCCTCGTTTCCTCGTAGCCAAGGTACTCCCCCTCTCGATTTGGTTATTTGCATGGTTGATTGAAGTATTTGCTTGGTATTCAGGGTTTGTAGCAAAACTTGATGATTAGTTTTGGTAGTTAGATTAGGTCGTTTAGTTAGTGTATTTAGTTAGGTTAGTGTAGTTAGTTAGTTAGATTTGTTACTTAGGTTATTATAGTTAGGTAGTTAGATTAGTTAGTTATTTTAGTACATTTAGTTACTTGGGTACCTTATTTTAGTTAGTTAGATCACTTAGTATAGTTAGTTTGCAGTATAGGTAACACAAGTATGATTAGTTACTTAGGTTAAATATTGCACGGTTTAGTGTTTCCTCTAGGTTATAATTAGTTGTTTCCTCTATCCATTTCGAAGACTTGATGAAGTTTTCTCAAATGGTTTTGTAGATGGATTGTTTAGTCCGCTTGTTTTACAGAGGAAGTGTTAGGAAACAAGATGGTTTGTTTGAGGATATGGAAGAAGAATTGAAAATGTTTGATGATCCTCCTAGCTTCAGCGATCTTGTTTTGCGTGTGAAGGAAAAGTTTGACGGGGAATTCACACTGAAGGGGAGGTTTGATAGTGGGAAGACTAGGACACACTACGTCCTAATGCCTTTGCGCGACCAGGCTCACTGGTCCTGCTACACAAGGGTAATCCAAGGGTCAAATGTGACCGTGGCTGAGGTGGTGGTGGAGAACGGGTACAAGATTGAGGATGTGGAGGACGGGTCGTCCTTTGATGGAGTTGGAGGCGATGGACATGAATGGGGGTCGATGTGGATGCAACACCAGGAGATATGGAGATGGATGGTTAGCTGACACAGGAGCAACTTTATTCGTCTCAAATGGCAGTCGATGAATCCAGGCGGATGTCAGTAGGCCTTATAAACAATGACTTCAATGTGGATGAGTTCGAGCGGGATGAGGAGGAGCAGGTGGAGGAGGAAAGGATTGGTGATGACAATAACAGTGATTCAGAGGATTCAAACAATGAGCAAGGAGGCAGAGATGCTATGCCAGTACCCGTTAAGGTGAGAGTAGTCAGAGATGTGCCAGGACCAAGTCAAGAACAGCATGCTATGCCAGTCCAGGGAAGACTAGACAGAGATGTGCCAGAGGATGTTACCCCCTTTGATTCATGGGTTAGGTTGAGCGAAGCACAACAGTACGTTCCACTAGAGCCTTACACAGCGATGGAGCTGATGCAACTGAGGTCGGTGAAAGTACCTTTTCATGGCGTTCGAAACTATAGGGACGTCAGCCTGACGGATATGGCAGTTTGTGACACCGGCCTGCAGATGTGTAGGAAATAATTGTACGACCATGAGAATGTAATCCTTAGCAAGGGGATGGTATTCAATACAATGTCTGAGCTAAAACTATTTCTTCAGGACTATGCGGTGTATCACCATCGGCCCTACACCGTCACTCATTCTGACAAGGAGTTGAGGTACCACATGATTTGCAAGCCAGGTTGTCTATGGAGGCTAAATGCTCGGAAGAAAGAGAGCGATGGCAAGTGGAGGATAACTAAAGTGGTCCAACCCCACACATGCCTGTCAAATAAGGGGAAGGAAAATCATCCTTAGCTCGCGGCACGATATCTTGCCCATCGCATATTGGGCCTCGTTGATGACGATAACGACGTTTCGGTGTCGTACTTGATTCGGTCCATACTTAGATTCACAGGTTACGAGTCAAAGTACGGAAAGGCTTGGCGTGCTAAGCAGATTGCCCTGGAGATTTGTTGGGGTATCTAGAAGGAAGCGTACAACAGGGTTCCTAGGATATTGTGTGCAATGACTCACTACAACCCCAGTTTGAAATGGTTTATAGACACCGGAGGGAAGTACTGGCAAAACCACTACACCGGTGAGGTGAAACAGGTCCTGCGGTGTGTGTTTTGGTCGTTTGCTCAGACAGAACATGCCTTCTAGTATTGTCAGCCAGTCATATTTGTTGATGGCACTTTCCTAACCGGACAGTACAGGGGCGTGTTGATGATGGCTGCCGCTATGGATCCGAAGGATCAGATAGTACCAATGGCATTTGCTTTGGCCGAGGGAGAGAATGTTGATTCATGGTCATGGTTCATGCAGCTCCTACGTGTACATGTGCTTGGCCCCTCTCACATGATATGTATGATCTCTGACAGTCACATAGGCCTACTTAATGCTGCAGAAGAACATCTTGAAGGGTTCTCGCCTCTAGTCCACAGATGGTGCATGCGATATTTTGCCGCTAATTTCTGGCGTCGTCAGAGGAAGAAGGAGGTATGTGACAAGATTAAGGCCCTTTGTTGTGTACATACAGAGCACCAGTTCGAGGAGACAAAGAAAGAACTAGACAAGATGCTAAACAGAGAGGGGAAGGCCTGGTTGGAGGGGTAGATGGCAGATAAGCCCAAGTGGGCATTAGCATATGATGAGGGTAGTTTCAGGTATGGCATCATTACCACCAACTCGTTGGAGTCATTCAACAAGGTCTTCACCAGAGTTCGAGCGTTGCCGGTGTCCGGAGTTCGATCGTTGAGTTCTTGTTTCACAAGTTCAATGAATATTTTGTGAAGGGGTCGGGCCTTGCGCAGAGGAGGGTCGCAGACGACATTTTGCCATGGGGAAAGGCCGGAAAAGAACATCTGTATGAGGCTAAGTGTTGGGCGTAGCAGCATACCGCCGAGGCCTATGGACCAAACAGGTAGGTTTATAATGTACGGACCAAGGGTGGCACAACGTTGGGCGGCGAACGTTATGGTGGTCGCAACTACCGAGTGGATCTTGAAAAGGTAGAGTGCAGCTGCAACATGCCTCATATTATGCATGCCCCTTGTTCCCACATGATCACGGCCTGCAGGGCCCACGGATATGACTACCAAGCTGTGCCATATATGTCACCCTTATATCTCCGGTCGAACACCGTCAGTATATGGGAGAGTAGTTTCAAGCTGTACCTTGACCCGACACAGTGGTCGCCTTACCATGGTCTCAACTACCGCCCGGATCCAGATCTGCTGAAGGTAGGGAAGGGTAGGAGGAAGAAGAAGCGACTTAAGGGTGACATGGACGCTATGAGAGGTTACGGCAGAGACAAATATAGATGGGGGTGGGGGCTTTGACCAGGCGCGTGTACCAATTTGTGCTCCGTTTGTCACGAACCTGGTCACAAGGCTAGCAACCACAGAAGACAAGGGCAGCAGGTGTATATGTTGCCCATATTTTAATAATGTTAATGTTACATTTAATTTTGCTTAACTTTTATGTATGTACGCAGGTTGCATCATTTTCTATTAATGTTAATATTTGCTATGCTTAGTAATGTTACTTTTTAATTTCCTATGAATTTATGCACTCATGTTCCATCATATTGTATTAATTTTAATGTTTTTACTAACTTTTTCATTTCTAATTTGAAACAGGATGGATCAACATCCAGACTACCCCTTCTTGAGTAGCACTACGACAGGGACCACCGAGCTCACCTATTGTCGGACCTCGACCCTCCGGTGCCCTTGGTTCCTCTGAGGCCACGCACGCACCTGGGGCACCGCTTGGACAAGCGATACACGCCTTACATACGGCGTGCTGGCTTCCTTGAGCTCGCCCGGGTTTTTAACTCCGGGCTACCGGTCCTTGACCCCTCACTACTCACTGCAGCTGTCGACAGGTGGGACTTTATTTATTTTTGTTACCTTATCTTCATTTTTTTGTTACTACTAACACTTCTATTTTTGAAATGTAACCCCACAGGTGGAGGCCGGAGACCCACACCTTCCACCTTCCTTGCGGCGAGATGACAATCACGCTGTAGGACGTGAAGCTTATTTTGTGTCTTCGGTTGGGTGGGGCTTCCAATGACTGGGATCGTTGACCCCAATTGCTGGATGGACGTGGTCGAGCAGTTCTGTGGTATTAGGCCACCTGACGACGAGGATGCTAGAAAATCTAAATAAGGAAATCGACCATATTTATTGCTTTCATTATTTTTTGGCATTGCATCAGTCTCATTGTTCACTTCGGGTTGTCGCTGCACCTAGAGGCGCCATAGGTGGAGATCGAGAGGTACGCCAGAGTCAGGCTGTGGCACTTCCTCAGCGCGTTCCTGTTCCCCGACGCGTCGGGTAACACCATTAGCTGGCCGTTTCTCCCTATACTTAGCCAGCCGTGGGAGAACATAGCAGTGTATAGCTAGGGCAGCGCGGTCCTAGCGTGGATGTATCGTCAGCTCTGCGTTGCCTGCCGTCGCACGACAGCGAACGCCAGCCTAGGTGGTTGCTCGCACCTGCTACAGGTTTGGTGTTGGGAGCAATAGCCAGTTGGGAGGCCCGTTCTCCATGGTTTACCTGTAAGTACATCGATTTTTCATGTAGTTTAAACCACTTAAATACAATTGTCAGCGTTAAATACAGTGATCAACACTTGACAACTAAATTTTCTTGTTCAATGCAGGATTGGAATCACGAGGATGTTGGCCCGACTGCTCTATACATTTGGAAAAAAGCAGAGCTAGTGAGAGGCAACCGCAGCGGCGGTACAGGCTCTACACGGACCTACTGGACGTCATGAGACAACACCAGGTTAGGACCACTTTGATTATACACGTCTATTGTATTGTTGGTTTTACAAAAAATCAAAACTTAACTGAGTCACTTAAATTTTAGGTGACTTGGTGTCCTTAAGGTCGATGGGAGCTGGTGGACTACCTAAGTCCTCGCACTGAGGAAGAGTTGTACGAGTGGCATTCAGACATCCCACTTATTTTTTCCACGTCGTCGAGGTGCACTACCCTTATAGGGTGTGCAGGCAGTTCGGAAGAAGGCAGTCATACCCTCGCGGTTGTATTCGCCGAACCAGGCTTTGCACAAGTGGGAGCGCATAGCACTTGAATATTTCAAAACCTAAAATAGTATTGTGTGTATCCAACCACTAACTTTCATGTATATTGCAGATACGATCGAAGGAACAGGTACAAGGAGAAGGATTGGTGCGTGTGGGGGATATACCCCCAGGCACCACAAGATGGTAGAAGATGTGATCTACTGGGACTCTTATAGATATTGTAATCCAAATAGAATACCTACCATATAACCCTACCCCTCCAGAGTATCTAAGAAGCGGCAGGGGTCCCCTAGTTGGCATCCCAGATCAACATCCAGATTCAGATACAAACCTCTGGGCTTAGCATAGAATCATATCTCATTATTCCACCACATACACAATCAATACAAACCAACAGAACATAGTACATAGGGTTTTACGTCGTATTGACGGCCTGAACCTGTTTAAATCTTATGTCTCTGTTGCCATCTAGTTCCAGATCACGCGCACCTCTACCACACAATCTACCATCGTGGGTATACCCCTCGGTGGACTATCGACGATATCCCGTCGATAGTTGGCGCGCCAGGTAGGGGTGTACGTGCTGATCCTCCGGTGAGCCAGATGGCAGTTTTTGTCGATGTCTACTAAAAATCCGGGTGAGCCGTTCTTAGCAACGTTGTTGATTAGATCAATCTACTCTTTGAATATCTAATACAGATTAATTTTTCTGCATGTGCCGACTCGTCTCCCTCGTCCGCGATCTACTTCACCTTCGTTGCGGTTCGGTGGCGTGCGTGTTTCCTGCTGTGCGCCGCTGCATGAGGATTCGTACATCTATCTACTCGGATACTACGCCGACCACTCGGCCACGACGATGGCTCATCTCTACCAACAAGCTAAGTGTTATTTTCTTAGATGTTTTAATCACATATTTCTTCGATCGCCATACATCTTCAAAATTTTCTTCATGATTCTTCGCTGACCACCCTAAGGGTGTGCTTAGCATGTAATTATGTCTCCTCACCTTTTACTCCTGACTAAGTCGCTAAGTGGAACACGCTTTCATCGTGAGGCAAAGAAGTGGCCCTGTTTCCGATTCAGCACCTAAACATGTATGGGCAGTAGTGCTCTGCGTCATGGGCTGGTTGGCAGCGGCTCCTCGGTGATGCCTGTACTCTTAAGCGTGTACGAGAATCAGCGCTCTGCGCCATAGGGTATGGGATAGTCGGGGCTTTGTTCTCGCCTAAAAGGCTAACCACTTGAGGAGATAAAGAAAACTTCAAAGAGCGAGATGCGAAATTATTTCACATATGTTATTTCATCGGTGCTGATTTTCTCCGGAGTTCATGTATTTTATTTTTTACATCATGTACTACCCGTTCTACATATTTGTATTATAGGGGCCAGGTTCGGTCGACGAGCCTATTTTTTATGCTCGGGGACTGGATCAGTCAGGAAGGACAAGAGGATCATCATCCGAGTGGTCGCACCACCTAGCACTCTGATTTCACCGCCGACCAACTGGTCGGACCATTAGGCTCATGCACTTCATCGCCGACCAGTTGGTCGGATAACTCGGCGTTCACTTCTGCTTAGCGCTCCCTTCATCGTCGACCTGTTGGTCGGACTGCTCGGCGCTCGCTTCATCACCCAACCAACTAGTTAGATTGCTCGTCGCTTGGGCTTCATCGTTAGCTATGCTGGGGGCTTGCTAGCTATGCTGGGGACTCCTCGGCGTTTAGATTCTTCGTGTAAGAGTAGCCAGCTAAGCTGGGGACTCCCTTGGCGGTCGGATTTTGCTACGTCAAGTCAGTTGGTTCAAATTTGCTGGCCTTCCTCTGAACCTTGTTGCAGTGATTTGGTGGGGGTGATAGGGGTCTCTGGTGAGGAGACTGCCCACCAGAAGCCTTATGATGGACTATCCAGATTGCCTTATTCAGATCGGATCGAGGCCGCAATCACTAAAGGAGTTGACTTTGTTTCTTTGACCCTGCTACAAGATGTTTCTCTATCTTCTAGCAGGCTCGGGGACTAAGTGTGTACGCTTCACCTTGCGGTGAGTATACTATTTTCCTTTCCTACTGGTTCTCAACTAAGTTGGGGACTAGTTGCATGTTCGGCTAAGCGTCTGGAGTCTTCTATTTTTTGACCCTAGCACTAGGTGCATTCTTCACCTATTGTCAGGCTCGGGGACTAAGTGTGTACACTTTACCTAGCGGTGCGTGTACTGCTTGGATGTGGACTAAGCTCCCTTATTGACTAAGTCATGGATGATAATCATCCGACATCGCAAATGGCATCTAAGTGTGTACACTTCATCTAAGGTGAAGAATTTTTAAATTCAATCTTGAGCTCCTTACATCATTTTGGCAAACCTTACTTGAGTAAGTTCGAGGCCTGCTAACCAGTTTAATTGGTCGGCTATTTATTTTCTTCGGTTGGCTACCAGTTAAACTGGTAAGACTACTAGTTAAACTGGTCAGATTACCAGTTAAACTGGTCGGCTTCAAGTTAGACTGCTCGAACATGATCAAGACGTGTTGCTCAGTGGATACAAGGCACTCGGGGACTAGTTGTGGGGGATATACCCCCAGGTACCACAAGATGGTAGAAGATGTGATCTACTAGGACTCTTATAAATATTGTAATCCTAATATAATACCTACCATATAACCGACTAGGATACTTTCTTTGTAACCCTACCCCTCCAGAGTATATAAGGAGGGGCAGGGGTCCCCTAGTTGGCACCCTAGATCAACATCCAGATCCAGATACAAACCTCTGGGCTTAGCCTAGAATCACATCTCATTATTCCACCACATACACAATCAATACAACCAACAGAACATAGGATATAGGGTTTTACGTCGTATTGATGGCCTGAACATGTCTAAATCTTGTGTCTCTGCCATCTAGTTCCTGATCACACGCACCTCTACCACACAATCTACCATCGTGGGTATACCCCTCGGTGGACTATCGACGATATCCCGTCGACAGTGCGTGACGCACTACAGCTACATCCAGCTCTGGAATGAGAGGCAGAGGCATGAGGCGACCGATGGAGAACCACACGACCAGCAGACCTTCGACCTTTACCTCGAGTGGTTGCACAGGTCTATGAGGACACATATCAAGCCTCCCTACACTGAAGCCGCAATCAATGAGGACATTTGCGATGAGTACGACGTTGCGACTAGGGCGGAGACACAGCCAGAGAGAGCACCGACTTCAGAGATATGTGGTAAGACATTTGAATGTTCACATAGGTAGTCGCACATGCATTCAAATACGTTGACTAATTGGGAGGTACCTAATTTCTGTGCGCAGGCCACACAGTTGTCAATGCTCTCCAACGAAGCAGTCCTTCGACTTCACGAGACTAGAGGGGAGCAGCCGAGCATTCTACACGTCTTTGTCGATGTACAATCTATATGCAACACCATTATAAAAACTTTGGTCTACTTTATTTTAATAAATATCTAATTATTCCGTATCACATAATTTCGCAGAAAGTGAGGAGGACTACTAGGAAGCTGGCTCAGAAGCTCAGCTGCATGGATACACCGTGGGTGCCACCATACGACCCGGCTTTGTCTACTCCAGTTCGTTCGACCTCTATGCCGACAACAGCCGGTTCATCCCCCACGATGGTTGGTGCTCGTACTCCGATCCGTCATGGCAAGGGCCCTACAGAAGGAGCGTCGGCATCAACGCACGATGCCTACGACGAGGAGGAGGAGGACTATGACGACGATGACTACGATGAGATTGGCATGTCTCAGCTAGGTGGCGCACCGTTTCCTACTCAGGGAGATGAACAGGTGCTCCCTATACCTTTTCGCCAAACTTTTGAAGTAAGGTACCTATGGATTGTAACTAATGATGCCTACCTTATACTTGCAGGGTACCAGTCACGCGCCACAGTTTCTCCGGGATCCCCGGCATCATGACCGCAACGACGTTGGGTTCACTCCTAACGTGCTACCTTCACGTCCGAAGCGACAGAGGCGTCCGCGGTACCCGTACACTCCTGGGACATAGGGTCTAGAGTTTGAGTAATGTAGGATGACATGGAGAACTCGACTTATGTTGATGATGAACTTGTATTTGCAAACTAATGTACTATGGAACTCTTCTTATTTGCTGTGATGACGAACGTGCTTTAACTTCATCGATAAACTTAGCTTTTTCCTTAATTTTTTCGTCTCGACAACCAACACGAGGCGAGGCGAGGCGAGGCGTTGGCGAGATGAGGCTAGGAGAGGCGTTGGCAAGGCGAGGCGAGGGTGTTGGGCAAACGAACGAAATGCCACCTCTTTCTTCCTATTTTTTCCCGTGTCAATGACTGCCATGCCATGCGGTCCGCGCGTCGGCCTTGCCACGCTAGGCGGGGTGGTGCGGCGGCTTGCCGCGCTGCACGGGGTGGCGTGGTGGCTTGACGCACGGTTCAGGGTGGTGCAGCTAAACCTGGAACACCCACACCCCACCCCAGCCAACGCGACCCAACCCAAGCCGACCATCCATCACCCCAAAACCTGGTGCGGCGGCGGGAGAGCACGAGACGCCAACGCCATCCATCATGGCAAAGCGAAGCCGAGCCGACCAGGGAATCTTCTTGGCACCGTCACGTCTCGCGTGCGTCGCTCGCCTCCCTGGCTCCCTTTCTCTCTCGCTCAAAAGTTGTTGGAGCCCTCTTCTCTCTGTCCAACCCCCAACCATGGATGAGGCGCAAGGTACGTCTCTCTCTCTAGGTGCCATCTACGCTTTTTAGATGGATTTACAACGTCTAGGCTTTTCAGATGGATTGACAGTGTCTAGGCTTTTCAAAACCTATAGCATCTAGGCTTTTTAGTGATTTATCATGTCACCGTCGTATCGTACACAGGCTTTTGCAGATTTCGAATAGACTTTTTGGTAAACGAGTCTAGGTTTTTCAGTGTCCTTCCAAATAGGCTTTTCAATAATAGTATGTAGCCTTCTCAAGACCATTTACGCCTATTTACAACGGCTACTAAACCTGCCTCTGCCTATATATACGCATTGCTAGATGCATTGTTACTATCTTCAAAATGAGTTTTTGCTTTCATTGGAGTAGGAATGTCTGGAGGGTCATCTAGAGGAAAGGGAGGGAGGAAGGGGACTCCCATTGCGTGGGAAGGGTCTCTTGGTCCTGATTTCTTTGATGAAGCTGTGTATGAGTTTCCAGTTGAGAGCAAAAGTGATTTCACCTGCGAGGCACCTCTTAGAGGATACGATAACTAGAAAGAAGATTGATCAAAATACATGCATGGTGAGGACTGCTTAGTGCAGATGTTCACCGAGGGGGTGGATGGAGGTCGTCATTTCTTCAAATGCTTGCAAGCATGGGTAATTGTTATTACTATTTGTTTGTTAAATATGTTTCTCTTCTTTACTAACACTTATAGGAGATATTTATTACAGTCTTCCGAGGCCAAAGAAAACTGTGGGTTCACTTGGTGGGTCGATCCTCGTCCTATTTATCCGCATTAGCAGTACATCTACTACCTGCAGGACCGTATCTTCGATCTAGAAAGAGAAGTTAGTAGCGGTAAGAAGGACGACGAAGATGATGACAACAGCAATGGTGCTGGTTCACAGGAGACACTCTGCACTGATCCATATTGCAATGCCCTTATCACAGAACAAGGGGCCTCCGCTGCCACCGCCACCGCCACCACCACCGCCGGCCTACACTGAGAGGGCACTGTTGGAGAAGGTTTCAACCACAATTTGCTATGTGTCCATATTACTAGGAGTAACATCCTATCTTACTCCGTTGCCACATCCATGTGTTTGTTGTTTGGTTTAATTACCTAAGGGCATGTTAGGTTTAGTACATGACCCTCTACCGTTGTTTGGTATCGGTCCCTCACATGCCATTTCATATGTTGTACGTTGTTCAACTGTGTACTGCCAGTACTTCTTTGCTTTTACTTCCATACGTGACCTCGTTACATTACGTCGTCTTATTGACATGACTGAAACAACAACATAGTTACAAAGTGCAGTACATGGACAAAGTAACAAATACATTACTTGACTAAAAGATGCAATACATGGCAACCCAATGAAAAGTCCAGTACTTGACAACACACTAAAACTCCAGTGCATGAAAACACAGTGGAAAGTGCAATACTTGACAACATTGTTCATGACTAAACCATAGAAGTACCAAATCTAGCAAACTACTGAGTGCAACGAGGCCACTTTCCCTTCCTCAGAGCATCAGGATTCTCCTCCATTGCTGCTTTCGCACAGCGAACGTGCTCAAGCTTCTTCTCCTTCTCCTCCCTGAGCTGAGCAGCATGCCTCATTTCAGCCTCTTCTGTGTGCTCCTTTTCTACTGCCTCCTCTTGGCGTCTCTTCTCCACCAACTCCTTGCGCTCCGCCTCCTACTCCTTCAATTTCCCCCAGATACGACTTGTCTTCCTCCTTGATCTCGGTGTCGATCCACTGCTCAAAATCACAAAGCGGTGGAGGGGTATGCAAAACATGCAATTGTTACACATACAACCTAATAAACCATGCATGATTTCATATGACACATAAAATAAATTGCACAATAT